>NC_091386.1:7654368-7789622 GCF_038502225.1 Cherax quadricarinatus
TCCTTCAGAGTGCAGGCACTGTACTTCCCACCTCCAGGACTCCTTCAGAGTGCAGGCACTGTACTTCCCACCTCCAGGACTCCTTCAGAGTGCAGGCACTGTACTTACCACCTCCAGGACTCCTTCAGAGTGCAGGCACTGTACTTCCCACCTCCAGGACTCCTTCAGAGTGCAGGCACTGTACTTCCCACCTCCAGGACTCCTTCAGAGTGCAGGCACTGTACTTCCCACCTCCAGGACTCCTTCAGAGTGCAGGCACTGTACTTCCCACCTCCAGGACTCCTTCAGAGTGCAGACACTGTACTTCCCTTATTCAGAGTGCAGGCACTGTACTTCCCACCTCCAGGACTCCTTCAGAGTCCAGGCACTGTACTTCCCTACTCCAGGACTCCTTCAGAGTGCAGGCACTGTACTTCCCACCTCCAGGACTCCTTCAGAGTGCAGGCACTGTACTTCCCATCTCCAGGACTCCTTCAGAGTGCAGACACTGTACTTCCCATCTCCAGGACTCCTTCAGAGTGCAGGCACTGTACTTCCCATCTCCAGGACTCCTTCAGAGTGCAGGCACTGTACTTCCCATCTCCAGGACTCCTTCAGAGTGCAGGCACTGTACTTCCCATCTCCAGGACTCCTTCAGAGTGCAGGCACTGTACTTCCCATCTCCAGGACTCCTTCAGAGTGCAAACACTGTACTTCCCACCTCCAGGACTCCTTCAGAGTGCAGACACTGTACTTCCCACTTCCAGGACTCCTTCAGAGTGCAAACACTGTACTTACCACCTCCAGGACTCCTTCAGAGTGCAGACACTGTACTTCCTACCTCCAGGACTCCTTCAGAGTGCAGGCACTGTACTTCCCACCTCCAGGACTCCTTCAGAGTGCAGGCACTGTACTTCCCACCTCCAGGACTCTTTCAGAGTGCAGGCACTGTACTTCCCACCTCCAGGACTCCTTCAGAGTGCAGGCACTGTACTTCCCACCTCCAGGACTCCTTCAGAGTGCAGGCACTGTACTTCCCACCTCCAGGACTCCTTCAGAGTGCAGGCACTGTACTTCCCACCTCCAGGACTCCTTCAGAGTGCAGGCACTGTACCTCCCACCTCCAGGACTCCTTCAGAGTGCAGGCACTGTACTTCCCACCTCCAGGACTCCTTCAGAGTGCAGGCACTGTACTTCCCACCTCCAGGACTCCTTCAGAGTGCAGGCACTGTACTTCCCACCTCCAGGACTCCTTCAGAGTGCAGGCACTGTACTTCCCACCTCCAGGACTCCTTCAGAGTGCAGGCACTGTACTTCCCACCTCCAGGACTCCTTCAGAGTGCAGGCACTGTACTTCCCACCTCCAGGACTCCTTCAGAGTGCAGGCACTGTACTTCCCACCTCCAGGACTCCTTCAGAGTGCAGGCACTGTACTTCCCACCTCCAGGACTCCTTCAGAGTGCAGGCACTGTACTTCCCACCTCCAGGACTCCTTCAGAGTGCAGGCACTGTACTTCCCACCTCCAGGACTCCTTCAGAGTGCAGGCACTGTACTTCCCACCTCCAGGACTCCTTCAGAGTGCAGGCACTGTACTTCCCACCTCCAGGACTCCTTCAGAGTGCAGGCACTGTACTTCCCACCTCCAGGACTCCTTCAGAGTGCAGGCACTGTACTTCCCACCTCCAGGACTCCTTCAGAGTGCAGGCACTGTACTTCCAACCTCCAGGACTCCTTCAGAGTGCAGACACTGTACTTCCCACCTCCAGGACTCCTTCAGAGTGCAGGCACTGTACTTCCCACCTCCAGGACTCCTTCAGAGTGCAGGCACTGTACTTCCCACCTCCAGGACTCCTTCAGAGTGCAGGCACTGTACTTCCCACCTCCAGGACTCCTTCAGAGTGCAGGCACTGTACTTCCCACCTCCAGGACTCCTTCAGAGTGCAGGCACTGTACTTCCCACCTCCAGGACTCCTTCAGAGTGCAGGCACTGTACTTCCCACCTCCAGGACTCCTTCAGAGTGCAGGCACTGTACTTCCCACCTCCAGGACTCCTTCAGAGTGCAGGCACTGTACTTCCCACCTCCAGGACTCCTTCAGAGTGCAGGCACTGTACTTCCCACCTCCAGGACTCCTTCAGAGTGCAGGCACTGTACTTCCCACCTCCAGGACTCCTTCAGAGTGCAGGCACTGTACTTCCCACCTCCAGGACTCCTTCAGAGTGCAGGCACTGTACTTCCCACCTCCAGGACTCCTTCAGAGTGCAGGCACTGTACTTCCCACCTCCAGGACTCCTTCAGAGTGCAGGCACTGTACTTCCCACCTCCAGGACTCCTTCAGAGTGCAGGCACTGTACTTCCCACCTCCAGGACTCCTTCAGAGTGCAGGCACTGTACTTCCCACCTCCAGGACTCCTTCAGAGTGCAGGCACTGTACTTCCCACCTCCAGGACTCCTTCAGAGTGCAGGCACTGTACTTCCCACCTCCAGGACTCCTTCAGAGTGCAGGCACTGTACTTCCCACCTCCAGGACTCCTTCAGAGTGCAGGCACTGTACTTCCCACCTCCAGGACTCCTTCAGAGTGCAGGCACTGTACTTCCCACCTCCAGGACTCCTTCAGAGTGCAGGCACTGTACTTCCCACCTCCAGGACTCCTTCAGAGTGCAGGCACTGTACTTCCCACCTCCAGGACTCCTTCAGAGTGCAGGCACTGTACTTCCCACCTCCAGGACTCCTTCAGAGTGCAGGCACTGTACTTCCCACCTCCAGGACTCCTTCAGAGTGCAGGCACTGTACTTCCCACCTCCAGGACTCCTTCAGAGTGCAGGCACTGTACTTCCCACCTCCAGGACTCCTTCATGGTGCAGGCACTGTACTTCCCACCTCCAGGACTCCTTCAGAGTGCAGGCACTGTACTTCCCAGCACCACACCTTCAGAGTGCAGGCACTGTACTTCCCAGCACCACACCTTCAGAGTGCAGGCACTGTACTTCCCACCTCCTTCAGAGTGCAGGCACTGTACTTCCCACCTCCTTCAGAGTGAAGGCACTGTACTTCCCACCTCCCCTCCTCCTTCAGTGTGCAGGCACTGCACTTCCCATTGCACCCTCCTTCAGTGTGCAGGCAGTGTACTTCCCACCCCTCCCTCATTCAGTGTGCAGGCAATGTACTTCCCACTCTACCCTCCTTCAGTGTGCAGGCAGTGTACTTCCCACCCCTCCCTCATTCAGTGTGCAGGCACTGCACTTCCCACTCCACTCTCCTTCAGTGTGCAGGCAGTGTACTTCCCACCCCACCCCTCCTTCAGAGTGCAGGCACTGTACTTCCCACTCCTCCCTCCTTCAGTGTGCAGGTACTGTACTTCCCACCTCCAGGACTCCTTCAGAGTGCAGGCACTGTACTTCCCACCTCCAGGACTCCTTCAGAGTGCAGGCACTGTACTTCCCACCTCCAGGACTCCTTCAGAGTGCAGGCACTGTACTTCCCACCTCCAGGACTCCTTCAGAGTGCAGGCACTGTACTTCCCACCTCCCCCTCCTTCAGAGTGCAGGCACTGTACTTCCCACCTCCACCCTCCTTCAGAGTGCAGGCACTGTACTTCCCACCTCTCCCACTGTACTTCCCACCTTCAGAGTGCAGGCACTGTACTTCCAACCTCCACCCCACCTTCAGATTGCAGGCACTGTACTTCCCACCTCCACCCCTCCTTCAGAGTGCAGGCACTGTACTTCCCACCTCCACCCCTCCTTCATAGTGCAGGCACTGTACTTCCCACCTCCACCCCTCCTTCAGAGTGCAGGCACTGTACTTCCCACCCACCTTCCCCTCCTTCAGAGTGCAGGCACTGTACTTCCCACCTCCCCCTCCTTCAGAGTGCAGACACTGTACTTCCCACCTCCAGGATTCCTTCAGAGTGCAGGCACTGTACTTCCCACCTCCAGGACTCCTTCAGAGTGCAGGCACTGTACTTCCCACCTCCAGGACTCCTTCAGAGTGCAGGCACTGTACTTCCTACCTCCAGAACTTCTTCAGAGTGCAGGCACTGTACTTCCCACCTCCAGGACTCCTTCAGAGTGCAGGCACTGTACTTCCCACCTCCAGGACTCCTTCAGAGTGCAGGCACTGTACTTCCCACCTCCAGGACTCCTTCAAAGTGCAGGCACTGTACTTCCCACCTCCAGGACTCCTTCAGTGTGCAGGTACTGTACTTCCCACTTCACCTCCTTCAGTGTGCAGGTACTGTACTTCCCACTCCTCCCTCCTTCAGTGTGCAGGCACTGTACTTCCCACTCCTCCCTCCTTCAGTGTGCAGGTACTGTACTTCCCACTCCTCCCTCCTTCAGTGTGCAGGTACTGTACTTCCCACTTCTCCCTCCTTCAGTGTGCAGGCACTGTACTTCCCACTCTTCCCTCCTTCAGTGTGCAGGCACTGTACTTCCCACTCCACCCTCCTTCAGTGTGCAGGCACTGTACTTCCCACCACCACCCCTCCTTCAGAGTGCAGACACTGTACTTCCCACCTCCACCCCTCCTTCAGAGTGCAGGCACTGTACTTCCCACCTCCACCCCTCCTTCAGAGTGCAGGCACTGTACTTCCCACCTCCACCCCTCCTTCAGAGTGAAGGCACTGTACTTCCCACCTCCACCCCTCCTTCAGAGTGCAGGCACTGTACTTCCCACCTCCAGCCGTCCTTCAGAGTGCAGGCACTGTACTTCCCACCTCCACCCCTCCTTCAGAGTGCAGGCACTGTACTTCCCACCTCCACCCCTCCTTCAGAGTGCAGGCACTGTACTTCCCACCTCCAGGAGTGCAGGCACTGTACTTCCCACCTCCAGGAGTGCAGGCCCTGTACTTCCCACCTTCACCCCTCCTTCAGAGTACAGGCACTGTACTTCCCACTTCCAGGACTCCTTCAGAGTGCAGGCACTGTACTTCCCACCTTCACCCCTCCTTCAGAGTACAGGCACTGTACTTCCCACTTCCAGGACTCCTTCAGAGTGCAGGCACTGTACTTCCCACCTTCACCCCTCCTTCAGAGTGGAGGCACAGTACTTCCCACCTCCACCCTTCCTTCAGAGTGCAGACACTGTACTTCCCACCTCCACCCCTCCTTCAGAGTGCAGGCACTGTACTTCCCACCTTCACCCCTCCTTCAGAGTGGAGGCACAGTACTTCCCACCTCCACCCTTCCTTCAGAGTGCAGACACTGTACTTCCCTTATTCAGAGTGCAGGCACTGTACTTCCGACCTCCACCCCTCCTTCAGAGTGCAGGCACTGTACTTCCCACCTCCCCTCCTTCAGAGTGCAGGCACTGTACTTCCCACCCACCACCCCTCCTTCAGAGTGCAGGCACTGTACTTCCCACCTCCCCCTCCTTCAGAGTGCCACTGTACTTCCCACCTCCTTCAGAGTGCAGGCACTGTACTTCCCACCTCCCCTCCTTCAGAGTGCAGGCACTGTACTTCCCACCTCCAGGACTCCTTCTGATTGCATGCACTGTTCTTCCCCCCTCCACCACTCCTTCAGAGTGCAGGCACTGTACTTCCCACCTCCACCCCTCCTTCAGAGTGCAGGCACTGTACTTCCCACCTTCACCTCTCTTTCAGAGTGCAAGCACTGTACTTCCCACCTCCACCCTCCTTCAGAGTGCAGGCACTGTACTTCCCACCTCCACCCCTCCTTCAGAGTGCAGGCACTGTACTTCCCACCTCCACCCCTCCTTCAGAGTGCAGGTACTGTACTACCCACCTCCACCCCTCCTTCAGAGTACAGGTACTGTACTACCCACCTCCACCCCTCCTTCAGAGTGCAGGTACTGTACTTCCCACCTCCACCCCTCCTTCAGAGTGCAGGGACTGTTCTTACCACCTCCAGGACTCCTTCAGAGTGCAGGCACTGTACTTCCCACCTCCACCCCTCCTTCAGAGTGCAGGCACTGTACTTCCCACCTCCACTTCCCACTCCTTCAGAGTGCAGGCACTGTACTTCCCACCTCCACTTCCCTCCTTCAGAGTGCAGGCACTGTACTTCCCACCTCCACCCCTCCTTCAGAGTGCAGGCACTGTACTTCCCCCCTCCACCCCTCCTTCAGAGTGCAGGCACTGTACTTCCCACCTCCACCCCTCCTTCAGAGTGCAGGCACTGTACTTCCCACCTCCATCCCTCCTCCAGAGTGCAGGCACTGTACTTCCCACCTCCACCCCTCCTTCAGAGTGCAGGCACTGTACTTCCCACCTCCATCCCTCCTTCAGAGTGCAGGCACTGTACTTCCCACCTCCACCCCTCCTTCAGAGTGCAGGCACTGTACTTCCCACCTCCACCCCTCCTTCAGAGTGCAGGCACTGTACTTCCCACCTCCACCCCTCCTTCAGAGTGCAGGCACTGTACTTCCCACCTCCACCCCTCCTTCAGAGTGCAGGCACTGTACTTCCCACCTCCACCCCTCCTTCAGAGTGCAGGCACTGTACTTCCCACCTCCACCCCTCCTTCAGAGTGCAGGCACTGTACTTCCCACCTCCACCCCTCCTTCAGAGTGCAGGCACTGTACTTCCCACCTCCACCCCTCCTTCAGAGTGCAGGCACTGTACTTCCCACCTCCACCCCTCCTTCAGAGTGCAGGCACTGTACTTGCCACCCCCCTCCTTCAGAGTGCCACTGTACTTCCCACCTCCACCCCTCCTTCAGAGTGCAGGCACTGTACTTCCCACCTCCACCCCTCCTTCAGAGTGCAGGCACTGTACTTCCCACCTCCCCCTCCTTCAGAGTGCAGGCACTGTACTTCCCACCTCCACCCTCCTTCAGAGTGCAGGCACTGTACTTCCCACCTCCACCCCTCCTTCAGAGTGCAGGCACTGTACTTCCCACCTCCACCCCTCCTTCAGAGTGCAGGCACTGTACTTCCCACCTCCACCCCTCTTTCAGAGTGCAGGCACTGTACTTCCCACTTCCACCCCTCCTTCAGAGTGCAGGCACTGTACTTCCCACTTCCACCCCTCCTTCAGAGTGCAGGCACTGTACTTCCCACCTCCACCCCTCCTTCAGAGTGCAGGCACTGTACTTCCCACCTCCACCCCTCCTTCAGAGTGCAGGCACTGTACTTCCCACCTCCACCCCTCCTTCAGAGTGCAGGCACTGTACTTCCCACCTCCACCCCTCCTTCAGAGTGCAGGCACTGTACTTCCCACCTCCACCCCTCCTTCAGAGTGCAGGCACTGTACTTCCCACCTCCACCCCTCCTTCAGAGTGCAGGCACTGTACTTCCCACCTCCACCCCTCCTTCAGAGTGCAGGCACTGTACTTCCCACCTCCACCCCTCCTTCAGAGTGCAGGCACTGTACTTCCCACCTCCACCTCTCCTTCAGAGTGCAGGCACTGTACTTCCCACCTCCACCCCTCCTTCAGAGTGCAGGCACTGTACTTCCCACCTCCACCCCTCCTTCAGAGTGCAGGCACTGTACTTCCCACCTCCACCCCTCCTTCAGAGTGCAGGCACTGTACTTCCCACCTCCACCCCTCCTTCAGAGTGCAGGCACTGTACTTCCCACCTCCACCTGCAGGCACTGTACTTCCCACCCTCCTTCAGGGTGCAGGCACTGTACTTCCCACCTCCACCCCTCCTTCAGGGTGCAGGCACTGTACTTCCCACCTCCACCCCTCCTTCAGGGTGCAGGCACTGTACTTCCCACCTCCACCCCTCCTTCAGAGTGCAGGCACTGTACTTCCCACCTCCACCCCTCCTTCAGAGTGCAGGCACTGTACTTCCCACCTCCACCCCTCCTTCAGAGTGCAGGCACTGTACTTCCCACCTCCAGGCACTGTACTCTCCTTGAGAGTGCAGGCACTGTACTTCCCGCCTCCACCCCTCCTTCAGAGTGCAGGCACTGTACTCTCCATCAGAGTGCAGGCACTGTACTTCCCACCTCCACCCCTCCTTCAGAGTGCAGGCACTGTACTTCCCACCTCCACCCCTCCTTCAGAGTGCAGGCACTGTACTTCCCACCTCCACCCCTCCTTCAGAGTGCAGGCACTGTACTTCCCACCTCCACCCCTCCTTCAGAGTGCAGGCACTGTACTTCCCACCTGCACCCCTCCTTCAGAGTGCAGGCACTGTACTTCCCACATCCACCCCTCCTTCAGAGTGCAGGCACTGTACTTCCCACCTCCACCCCTCCTTCAGAGTGCAGGCACTGTACTTCCCACCTCCACCCCTCCTTCAGAGTGCAGGCACTGTACTTCACCCCTCCTCCCCTCCTTCAGAGTGCAGGCACTGTACATCACCCCACAACCCCTCCTTCCGAGTGCAGGCAATGAACTTCACACCTCCACCCCTCCTTCAGAGTGCAGGCACTGTACTTCCCCCACCTCCCACCCCTCCTTCAGAGTGCAGGCACTGTACTTCCCACCTCCACCCCTCCTTCAGTTTGCAGTCCCTGTACTTCCCCCCTCCTCCCCTCCTTCAGAGTGCAGGCACTGTACTTCACACCTCCACCCCTCCTTCAGAGTACAGGCAATGTACTTCACACCTCCACCCCTCCTTCAGAGTGCAGGCACTGTACTTCACCCCTCCTCCCCTCCTTCAGAGTGCAGGCACTGTACTTCACCCCTCTACCCCTCCTTCAGAGTGCAGGCAATGTACTTCACACCTCCACCCTTCCTTCAGAGTGCAGGCACTGTACTTCACACCTCCACCCTTCCTTCAGAGTGCAGGCACTGTACCTCCCACCTCCCCCACCACTCCTTCAGAGTGCAGGCACTGTACCTCCCACCTCCCCACCACTCCTTCAGAGTGCAGGCACTGTACCTCCCACACCACTCCTTCAGAGTGCAGGCACTGTACTTCCTACTTCCACCCCGCCTCCAGAGTGCAGGCACTGTACTTCTCACCTCCACCCCTCCTTCAGAGTGCAGGCACTGTACTTCCCACCTCCATCCCTCCTTCAGAGTGCAGGCACTGTACTTCCCACCTCCACCCCTCCTTCAGAGTGCAGGCACTGTACTTCCCACCTCCACCCCTCCTTCAGAGTGCAGGCACTGTACTTCCCACCTCCACCCCTCCTTCAGAGTGCAGGCACTGTACTTCCTACCTCCACCCCTCCTTCAGAGTGCAGGCACTGTACTTCCCACCTCCACCCCTCCTTCAGAGTGCAGGCACTGTACTTCCTACCTCCACCCCTCCTTCAGAGTGCAGGCACTGTACTTCCCACCTCCACCCCTCCTTCAGAGTGCAGGCACTGTACTTCCCACCTCCACCCCTCCTTCAGAGTGCAGGCACTGTACTTCCCACCTCCAGCCGTCCTTCAGAGTGCAGGCACTGTACTTCCTCCCCCTCCTTCAGAGTGCAGGCACTGTACTTCCCACCTCCACCCCTCCTTCAGAGTGCAGGCACTGTACTTCCCACCTCCACCCCTGCTTCAGAGTGCAGGCACTGTACTTCCCACCTCCACCCCTCCTTCAGAGTGCAGGCACTGTACTTCCCACCTCCACCCCTCCTTCAGAGTGCAGGCACTGTACTTCCCACCTCCACCCCTCCTTCAGAGTGCAGGCACTGTACTTCCCACCTCCACCCCTCCTTCAGAGTGCAGGCACTGTACTTCCCACCTCCACCCCTCCTTCAGAGTGCAGGCACTGTACTTCCCACCTCCACCCCTCCTTCAGAGTGCAGGCACTGTACTTCCCACCTCCACCCCTCCTTCAGAGTGCAGGCACTGTACTTCCCACCTCAACCCCTCCTTCAGAGTGCAGGCACTGTACTTCCCACCTCCACCCCTCCTTCAGAGTGCAGGCACTGTACTTCCCACCTCCACCCCTCCTTCAGAGTGCAGGCACTGTACTTCCCACCTCCACCCCTCCTTCAGAGTGCAGGCACTGTACTTCCCACCTCCACCCCTCCTTCAGAGTGCAGGCACTGTACTTCCCACCTCCACCCCTCCTTCAGAGTGCAGGCACTGTACTTCCCACCTCCACCCCTCCTTCAGAGTGCAGGCACTGTACTTCCCACCTCCACCCCTCCTTCAGAGTGCAGGCACTGTACTTCCCACCTCCACCCCTCCTTCAGAGTGCAGGCACTGTACTTCCCACCTCCACCCCTCCTTCAGAGTGCAGGCACTGTACTTCCCACCTCCACCCCTCCTTCAGAGTGCAGGCACTGTACTTCCCACCTCCACCCCTCCTTCAGAGTGCAGGCACTGTACTTCCCACCTCCACCCCTCCTTCAGAGTGCAGGCACTGTACTTCCCACCTCCACCCCTCCTTCAGAGTGCAGGCACTGTACTTCCCACCTCCACCCCTCCTTCAGAGTGCAGGCACTGTACTTCCCACCTCCACCCCTCCTTCAGAGTGCAGGCACTGTACTTCCCACCTCCACCCCTCCTTCAGAGTGCAGGCACTGTATTTCCCACCTCCACCCCTCCTTCAGAGTGCAGGCACTGTACTTCCCACCTCCACCCCTCCTTCAGAGTGCAGGCACTGTACTTCCCACCTCCACCCCTCCTTCAGAGTGCAGGCACTGTACTTCCCACCTCCACCCCTCCTTCAGAGTGCAGGCACTGTACTTCCCACCTCCACCCCTCCTTCAGAGTGCAGGCACTGTACTTCCCACCTCCACCCCTCCTTCAGAGTGCAGACACTGTACTTCCCACCTCCCCCTCCTTCAGAGTACAGGCACTGTACTTCCCACCTCCACCCCTCCGTCAGAGTGCAGGCACTGTACTTCCCACCTCCACCCTCCTTCAGAGTGCAGGCACTGTACTTCCCACCTCCACCTCTTCTTCAGAGTGCAGGAACTGTACTTCCCACCTCCACTTCTCCTTCAGATTGCAGGCACTGTACTTCCCACCTCCACCCCTCCTTCAGAGTGCAGGCACTGTACTTCCCACCTCCACCCCTCCTTCAGAGTGCAGGCACTGTACTTCCCACCTCCACCCCTCCTTCAGAGTGCAGGCACTGTACTTCCCACCTCCACCTCTCCTTCAGAGTGCAGGCACTGTACTTCCCACTTCCACCCCTCCTTCAGAGTGCAGGCACTATACTTCCCACCTCCACCCCTCCTTCAGAGTGCAGGCACTGTACTTCCCACCTCCACCCCTCCTTCAGAGTACAGGCACTGTACTTCCCACCTCCACCCCTCCTTCAGAGTACAGGCACTGTACTTCCCACCTCCACCCCTCCTTCAGAGTACAGGCACTGTACTTCCCACCTCCACCCCTCCTTCAGAGTGCAGGCACTGTACTTCCCACCTCCACCCCTCCTTCAGAGTGCAAGCACTGTACTTCCCACCTCCACCCCTCCTTCAGAGTACAAGCACTGTACTTCCCACCTCCACCCCTCCTTCAGAGTGCAGGCACTGTACTTCCCACCACCACCCCTCCTTCAGAGTGCAGGCACTGTACTTCCCACCTCCACCCCTCCTTCAGAGTGCAGGCACTGTACTTCCCACCTCCACCCCTCCTTCAGAGTGCAGGCACTGTACTTCCCACCTCCACCCCTCCTTCAGAGTGCAGGCACTGTACTTCCCACCTCCACCCCTCCTTCAGAGTGCAGGCACTGTACTTCCCACCTCCACCCCTCCTTCAGAGTGCAGGCACTGTACTTCCCACCTCCACCCCTCCTTCAGAGTGCAGGCACTGTACTTCCCACCTCCACCCCTCCTTCAGAGTGCAGGCACTGTACTTCCCACCTCCACCCCTCCTTCAGAGTGCAGGCACTGTACTTCCCACCTCCACCCCTCCTTCAGAGTGCAGGCACTGTACTTCCCACCTCCACCCCTCCTTCAGAGTGCAGGCACTGTACTTCCCACCTCCACCCCTCCTTCAGAGTGCAGGCACTGTACTTCCCACCTCCACCCCTCCTTCAGAGTGCAGGCACTGTACTTCCCACCTCCACCCCTCCTTCAGAGTGCAGGCACTGTACTTCCCACCTCCACCCCTCCTTCAGAGTGCAGGCACTGTACTTCCCACCTCCACCCCTCCTTCAGAGTGCAGGCACTGTACTTCCCACCTCCACCCCTCCTTCAGAGTGCAGGCACTGTACTTCCCACCTCCACCCCTCCTTCAGAGTGCAGGCACTGTACTTCCCACCTCCACCCTCATTCAGAGTGCAGGCACTGTACTTCCCACCTCCACCCCTCCTTCAGAGTGCAGGCACTGTACTTCCCACCTCCACCCCTCCTTCAGAGTGCAGGCACTGTACTTCCCACCTCCCCCTCCTTCAGAGTGCAGGCACTGTACTTCCCACCTCCACACTCCTTCAGAGTGCAGGCACTGTACTTCCCACCTCCACCCTCCTTCAGAGTGCAGGCACTGTACTTCCCACCTCCACCCCTCCTTCAGAGTGCAGGCACTGTACTTCCCACCTCCACCCCTCCTTCAGAGTGCAGGCACTGTACTTCCCACCTCCACCCCTCCTTCAGAGTGCAGGCACTGTACTTCCCACCTCCACCCTCCTTCAGAGTGCAGGCACTGTACTTCCCACCTCCACCCCTCCTTCAGAGTGCAGGCACTGTACTTCCCACCTCCACCCCTCCTTCAGAGTGCAGGCACTGTACTTCCCACCTACACCCCTCCTTCAGAGTGCAGGCACTGTACTTCCCACCTCCACCCCTCCTTCAGAGTGCAGGCACTGTACTTCCCAGCTGCACCCCGCCTTCAGAGTGCAGGCACTGTACTTCCCACCTCCACCCCTCCTTCAGAGTGCAGGCACTGTACTTCCCACCTCCACCCCTCCTTCAGAGTGCAGGCACTGTACTTCCCACCTCCACCCCTCCTTCAGAGTGCAGGCACGGGACGTCCCACCTCCAGGCACTGTACCCTCCTTCAGAGTGCAGGCACTGTACTTCCCACCTCCACCCCTCCTTCAGAGTGCAGGCACTGTACTTCCCACCTCCACCCTCCTTCAGAGTGCAGGCACTGTACTTCCCACCTCCACCCTCCTTCAGAGTGCAGGCACTGTACTTCCACCCTCCACCCCTCCTTCAGAGTGCAGGCACTGTACTTCCCACCTCCACCCCTCCTTCAGAGTGCAGGCACTATACTTCCCACCTCCACCCCTCCTTCAGAGTGCAGGCACTATACTTCCCACCTCCACCCCTCCTTCAGAGTGCAGGCACTATACTTCCCACCTCCACCCCTCCTTCAGAGTGCAGGCACTATACTTCCCACCTCCACCCTCCTTCAGAGTGCAGGCACTATACTTCCCACCTCCACCCTCCTTCAGAGTGCAGGCACTATACTTCCCACCTCCACCCTCCTTCAGAGTGCAGGCACTATACTTCCCACCTCCACCCTCCTTCAGAGTGCAGGCACTATACTTCCCACCTCCACCCCTCCTTCAGAGTGCAGGCACTGTACTTCCCACCTCCACCCCTCCTTCAGAGTGCAGGCACTGTACTTCCCACCTCCACCCCTCCTTCAGAGTGCAGGCACTGTACTTCCCACCTCCACCCCTCCTTCAGAGTGCAGGCACTGTACTTCCCACCTCCACCCCTCCTTCAGAGTGCAGGCACTGTACTTCCCACCTCCACCCTCCTTCAGAGTGCAGGCACTGTACTTCCCACCTCCACCCCTCCTTCAGAGTGCAGGCACTGTACTTCCCACCCTTCAGAGTGCAGTCACTGTACTTCCCACCTTCAGAGTGCAGGCACTGTACTTCCCACCTTCAGAGTGCAGGCACTGTACTTCCAACCTCCACCCCTCCTTCAGATTGCAGGCACTGTACTTCCCACCTCCACCCCTCCTTCAGAGTGCAGGCACTGTACTTCCCACCTCCACCCCTCCTTTATAGTGCAGGCACTGTACTTCCCGCCTCCACCCCTCCTTCAGAGTGCAGGCACTGTACTTCCCACCTCCACCCCTCCTTCAGAGTGCAGGCACTGTACTTCCCGCCTCCACCCCTCCTTCAGAGTGCAGGCACTGTACTTCCCGCCTCCACCCCTCCTTCAGAGTGCAGGCACTGTACTTCCCACCTCCTTCCCACCCCTCCTTCAGAGTGCAGGCACTGTACTTCCCACCTCCACCCCCTTCAGAGTGCAGGCACTGTACTTCCCACCTCCACCCTCCTTCAGAGTGCAGGCACTATACTTCCCACCTCCACCCTCCTTCAGAGTGCAGGCACTATACTTCCCACCTCCACCCTCCTTCAGAGTGCAGGCACTATACTTCCCACCTCCACCCTCCTTCAGAGTGCAGGCACTGTACTTCCCACCTCCACCCCTCCTTCAGAGTGCAGGCACTGTACTTCCCACCTCCACCCTCCTTCAAAGTGCAGGCACTGTACTTCCCACCTCCACCCCTCCTTCAGAGTGCAGGCACTGTACTTCCCACCTCCACCCGTCCTTCAGAGTGCAGGCACTGTACTTCCCACCTCCACCCCTCCTTCAGAGTGCAGGCACTGTACTTCCCACCTCCACCCCTCCTTCAGAGTGCAGGCACTGTACTTCTCACCTCCACCCCTCCTTCAGAGTGCAGGCACTGTACTTCCCACCTCCAGCCGTCCTTCAGAGTGCAGGCACTGTACTTCCCACCTCCACCCCTCCTTCAGAGTGCAGGCACTGTACTTGCCACCTTCACCCCTCCATCAGAGTGAAGGCACTGTACTTCCCACCTCCACCCCTCCTTCAGAGTGCAGGCACTGTACTTCCCACCTCCACCCCCTCCTTCAGAGAGCAGGCACTGTACTTCTCACCTCCACCCCTTCTTCAGAGTGCAGGCACTGTACTTCCCACCTCCGCCTCTCCTTCAGAGTGCAGGCACTATACTTCCCACCTCCACCCCTCCTTCAGAGTACAGGCACTGTACTTCCCACCTCCACCCATCCTTCAGAGTTCAGGCACTGTACTTCCCACCTCCACCCTCCTTCAGAGTGCAGGCACTGTACTTCCCACCTCCACCCTCCTTCAGAGTGCAGGCACTGTACTTCCCACCTCCACCCCTCCTTCAGAGTGCAGGCACTGTACTTCCCACCTCCACCCCTCCTTCAGAGTGCAGGCACTGTACTTCCCACCTCCACCCCTCCTTCAGAGTACAGGCACTGTACTTCCCACCTCCACCCCTCCTTCAGAGTGCAGGCACTGTACTTCCCACCTCCACCCCTCCTTCAGAGTGCAGGCACTGTACTTCCCACCTCCACCCCTCCTTCAGAGTGCAGGCACTGTACTTCCCACCTCCACCCCTCCTTCAGAGTGCAGGCACTGTACTACCCACCTCCACCCTCCTTCAGAGTGCAGGCACTGTACTACCCACCTCCACCCTCCTTCAGAGTACAGGTACTCTACTACTACCCACCTCCACCCTCCTTCAGAGTACAGGTACTCTACTACTACCCACCTCCACCCTCCTTCAGAGTACAGGTACTCTACTACTACCCACCTCCACCCTCCTTCAGAGTACAGGTACTGTACTACCCACCTCCACCCCTCCTTCAAAGTGTAGGTACTGTACTTCCCACCTCCACCCCTCCTTCAGAGTGCAGGGACTGTTCTTACCACCTCCACCCCTCCTTCAGTGTACAGGCACTGTACTTCACACCTCCACCCTTCCTTCAGAGTGCAGGCACTGCACTTCCCTTATTCAGAGTGCAGGCACTGTACTTCCGACCTCCACCCCTCCTTCAGAGTGCAGGCACTGTACTTCCCACCTCCACCCCTCCTTCAGAGTGCAGGCACTGTACTTCCCACCTCCACCTCTCGTTCAGAGTGCAGGCACTGTACTTCCCACCTCCACCCCTCCTTCAGAGTGCAGGCACTGTACTTCCCACCTCCACCCCTCCTTCAGAGTACAGGCACTGTACTTCCCACCTCCACCCCTCCTTCAGAGTGCAGGCACTGTACTTCCCACCTCCACCCCTCCTTCAGAGTACAGGCACTGTACTTCCCACCTCCACCCCTCCTTCAGAGTGCAGGCACTGTACTTCCCACCTCCACCCATCCTTCAGAGTGCAGGCACTGTACTTCCCACCTTCACCCCTCCTTCAGAGTGAAGGCACTGTACTTCCCACCTCCACCCCTCCTTCAGAGTGCATGCACTGTACTTACCACCTCCACCCCCTCCTTCAGAGAGCAGGCACTGTACTTCTCACCTCCACCCCTTCTTCAGAGTGCAGGCACTGTACTTCCCACCTCCACCCCTCCTTCAGAGTACAGGCACTGTACTTCCCACCTCCACCCCTCCTTCAGAGTACAGGCACTGTACTTCCCACCTCCACCCCCCTCCTTCAGAGTACAGGCACTGTACTTCCCACCTCCACCCCTCCTTCAGAGTGCAGGCACTGTACTTCCCACCTCCACCCCTCCTTCAGAGTGCAGGCACTGTACTTCCCACCTCCACCCCTCCTTCAGAGTACAGGTACTCTACTACTACCCACCTCCACCCTCCTTCAGAGTACAGGTACTCTACTACTACCCACCTCCACCCTCCTTCAGAGTACAGGTACTCTACTACTACCCACCTCCACCCTCCTTCAGAGTACAGGTACTCTACTACTACCCACCTCCACCCTCCTTCAGAGTGCAGGTACTGTACTTCCCACCTCCACCCCTCCTTCAGAGTGCAGGGACTGTACTTCCCACCTCCACCCTCCTTCAGAGTGCAGGCACTGTACTTCCCATCTCCACCCCTCCTTCAGAGTTCAGGCACTGTACTTCCCACCTCCACCACTCCTTCAGAGTGCAGGCACTGTACTTCCCACCTCCACCCTCCTTCAGAGTGCAGGCACTATACTTCCCACCTCCACCTCTCCTTCAGAGTGCAGGCACTGTACTTCCCACCTCCACCACTCCTTCAGAGTGCAGGCACTGTACTTCCCACCTCCACTCCTCCTTCAGAGTGCAGGCACTGTACTTCCCACCTCCACTCCTCCTTCAGAGTGCAGGCACTGTACTTCCCACCTCCACCACTCCTTCAGAGTGCAGGCACTGTACTTCCCACCTCCACCCCTCCTTCAGAGTGCAGGCACTGTACTTCCCACCTCCACCACTCCTTCAGAGTGCAGGCACTGTACTTCCCACCTCCACCCCTCCTTCAGAGTGCAGGCACTGTACTTCCCACCTCCACCACTCCTTCAGAGTGCAGGCACTGTACTTCCCACCTCCACCACTCCTTCAGAGTGCAGGCACTGTACTTCCCACCTCCACCCCTCCTTCAGAGTGCAGGCACTGTACTTCCCACCTCCAGCACTCCTTCAGAGTGCAGGCACTGTACTTCCCACCTCCACTTAATATAGTATTCTCCTTCAGAGTGACAGGCACTGTACTTCCCACCACTCGTGGCCCGGTGGCCTGGTGGCTAAAGCTCCCGCTTCACACACGGAGGGCCCGGGTTCGATTCCCGGCGGGTGGAAACATTTCGACACGTTTCCTTACACCTGTTGTCCTGTTCACCTAGCAGCAAATAGGTACCTGGGTGTTAGTCGACTGGTGTGGGTCGCATCCTGGGGGACAAGATTAAGGACCACAATGGAAATAAGTTAGACAGTCCTCGATGACGCACTGACTTTCTTGGGTTATCCTGGGTGGCTAACCCTCCGGGGTTAAAAATCCGAACGAAATCTTATCTTATCTTATCTTATCTTAACCTCACCAACATCAAGGAACCTTCCTTGAGGGGAGCCCCTCACCAACATCAAGGAACCTTCCTTGAGGGGAGCCCCTCACCAACATCAAGGAACCTTCCTTGAGGGGAGCCCCTCACCAACATCAAGGAACCTTCCTTGAGGGGAGCCCCTAACCAACATCAAGGAACCTTCCTTGAGGGGAGCCCCTCACCAACATCAAGGAACCTTCCTTGAGGGGAGCCCCTCACCAACATCAAGGAACCTTCCTTGAGGGGAGCCCCTCACCAACATCAAGGAACCTTCCTTGAGGGGTATTCAAGAAGAATACTTAAAGAATATGAGGGAAAAACTGCTGACTTTTACCTTTAGTTTTGTTATACCTTTGACGAGTTTTAAGAGTTTTACCACTTGGAGCCCGGCCATGGGCCAGGCTCGTCTGGTGTGTGCCTGGTCAACCACTTGCTGACCTCTCTAAGAAGGCTTTCCAAACATCCTCAATCACATCTATGCTTTGAAATTCCTACTGAGATCTCATGTACCTGAGACTCACCTCTCAAAGTGAATAAAAACGACAAAAATAAAAAAATATGGAGGACTTGCACCAGCACGTCCTCCATGATGCTCGACTGGCAACAACTTTTCCATTCATAAGTAAGACTGATATTATATGGGCAACTAGCAAGCAAAGTTTACCGACCATAACATAAACGTTCCATAACTTACAGAAGTAATGCAAGTTACACACATCCATAGTTAGTAACAAGACACTCAGGAACCAGTTATAAACAAGACACTCTGGAACCAGTTAGCAACAAGACACTCAGGAACCAGTTAGTAACAAGACACTCAGGAACCAGTTATAAACAAGACACTCTGGAACCAGTTAGCAACAAGACACTCAGGAACCAGTTAGTAACAAGACACTCAGGAACCAGTTATAAACAAGACACTCTGGAACCAGTTAGTAACAAGACACTCTGGAACCAGTTAGCAACAAGACACTCTGGAACCAGTTAGTAACAAAACACTCTGGAACCAGTTAGTAACAAGACACTCTGGAACCAGTTATAAACAAGACACTCAGGAACCAGTTAGTAACAAGACACTCAGGAACCAGTTATAAACAAGACACTCTGGAACCAGTTAGTAACAAGACACTCTGGAACCAGTTAGTAACAAGACACTCTGGAACCAGTTAGTAACAAGACACTCTGGAACCAGTTAGTAACAAGACACTCTGGAACCAGTTAGTAACAAGACACTCAGGAACCAGTTATAAACAAGACACTCTGGAACCAGTTAGCAACAAGACACTCTGGAACCAGTTAGTAACAAGACACTCTGGAACCAGTTAGTAACAAGACACTCTGGAACCAGTTAGTAACAAGACACTCAGGAACCAGTTAGTAACAAGACACTCTGGAACCAGTTAGTAACAAGACACTCTGGAACCAGTTAGTAACAAGACACTCTGGAACCAGTTAGTAACAAGACACTCTGGAACCAGTTAGTAACAAGACACTCTGGAACCAGTTAGTAACAAGACACTCTGGAACCAGTTAGTAACAAGACTGGAACCAGTTATAAACAAGACACTCTGGAACCAGTTATAAACAAGACACTCTGGAACCAGTTAGTAACAAGACACTCTGGAACCAGTTAGTAACAAGACACAGTTAGTAACAAGACACTCTGGAACCAGTTAGTAACAAGACACTCTGGAACCAGTTAGTAACAAGACACTATGGAACCAGTTAGTAACACGACACTCTGGAACCAGACACTTAGTAACAAGACACTCAGGAACCAGTTAGTAACAAGACACTCTGGAACCAGTTAGTAACAAGACACTCTGGAACCAGTTAGTAACAAGACACTCTGGAACCAGTTAGTAACAAGACACTCTGGAACCAGTTAGTAACAAGACACTCTGGAACCAGTTAGTAACAAGACACTCTGGAACCAGTTAGTAACAAGACACTCTGGAACCAGTTAGTAACAAGACACTCTGGAACCAGTTAGTAACAAGACACTCTGGAACCAGTTAGTAACAAGACACTCTGGAACCAGTTAGTAACAAGACACTCTGGAACCAGTTAGTAACAAGACACTCTGGAACCAGTTAGTAACAAGACACTCTGGAACCAGTTAGAAACAAGACAACCAGTTAGACACTTCTGGAACCAGTTAGTAACAAGACACTCTGGAACCAGTTAGTAACAAGACACTTCGGAACCAGTTAGCAACAAGACACTTCGGAACCAGTTAGCAACAAGACACTCTGGAACCAGTTAGTAACAAGACACTCTGGAACCAGTTAGTAACAAAACACTCAGGAAGCAGTTAGCAACAAAACACTCAGGAACCAGTTAGCAACAAAACACTCAGGAACCAGTTAGCAACAAAACACTCAGAAAGCAGTTAGCAACAAAACACTCAGGAACCAGTTATCAACAAAACACTCAGGAACCGGTTAGCAACAAGACACTCAGGACCCAGTTAATAAGACACTCGGGAACCAGTTAGCAACAAAACACTCAGGAACCAGTTAGCAACAAAACACTCAGGAACCAGTTAGCAACAAAACACTCAGGAACCAGTTAGCAACAAAATATTCAGAAACCAGTTAGCAACAAGCCACTCAGGAACCAGTTAATAAGACACTCAGGAACCAGTTAAAAACAAGACACTCAGAAAGCAGTTAGCAACAAAACACTCAGGAACCAGTTAGCAACAAAACACTCAGGAAGCAGTTAGCAACAAAACACTCAGGAACCAGTTAGCAACAAAACACTCAGGAACCAGTTAGCAACAAAACACTCAGGAACCAGTTAGCAACAAAACACTCAGAAGCCAGTTAGCAACAAGACACTCAGGAACCAGTTAAAAACAAGACACTCAGGACCCAGTTAATAAGACACTCAGGAACCAGTTAATAAGACACTCAGGAACCAGTTAATAAGACACTCAGGACCCAGTTAATAAGACACTCAGGAACCAGTTAATAAGACACTCAGGAACCAGTTAATAAGACACTCAGGACCCAGTCAATAAGACACTCAGGAACCAGTTAGCAACAAGACACTCAGGAACTAATTAGTTTTACAACTGCTGAGCCACAGCATAATTAAAATAATTAACACAATGACCATCTCCCACCAAGGTAGACGAGCCAAGAAAGAGGAAACACATTCACTGTTATTCAGTCAATCACTATCTTGTCAGAAGTGCAAATGTAAGTGAAGCATAACCATCCTTTGTACCTTTTTAAACAAACAACTTGTTAGTAAGTTGAAAAGGCAAGAGAGCAGCTGGACGTAAATTAGGGGGTCTTGCGTAGAGCATTTTACGTCATTAATTATTTCTTTCCAAGTCCAAACCATCTTAGCTCCAGCTTTGTATCTTATATTTATTCCTTGCTTCAAATTCTATTTAAACATTGATATTATGTAACACAAAATATTCATGGTGGCACAATACTGCACAAAATACATTTGTTTCACTTAGAGCAAACTCTGAAGATACGCAAAACAAAGGTATAACTTTAAGACTTTTTTGTATAAAAATGCACTTGTATGTTCTTACTAATATTACTAGTAAAATCAAATAGTGTGTGGAAGATATCTGAAGAGAAACGAGTAATTTATAACTACAAATAAATTCAATTCTCACTTTTTTCATCTGATAAAACAATTGCTTACTCAATCACAAATTATATACAGTGGACCCCCGCATAACGATTACCTCCGAATGCGAGCAATTATGTAAGTGTATTTATGTAAGTGCGTTTGTACGTGTATGTTTGGGGGTCTGAAATGGACTAATCTACTTCACAATATTCCTTATGGGAAAAAATTCGGTCAGTACTGGCACCTGAACATACTACTGGAATGAAAAAAGTTCGTTAACCGGGGGTCCACTGTAATACATTATTGACATTGCTAGCTCTTCGCCAGTGATAAATTATAAATTAGTGTAAGTTTTGGAGAAAAATAACTAAAATCTAAATAGATTACTTAACTAACGCAAGAAGAGATACAATGTAAATAAAATACCACAAAATATAGTAGTCTAAAACTCCATAATTTTTCAGTTTTCCAAGGAGGTGGAATTTAGCACAAATATTATTCAACATAAAAGTTGCTGTTGAAAATGGCTTTGAAAACTGACAAGTTGAAGTAGGAGACACTTGTGTAACACTTGAGAATCTTTAGAGGAAATATTTTGCCAGCCAGTGGCTTCTTCAGTCCAATACAGATAATAACAGTTGAAGATGAGGAGTTTGAGGTAATCAGTCCCTCAAACTCCTCCTTATCTTCCACTGTTATTCTCTGTATCAGACTGAACAAGCCACTGGCTGGCAAAACATTTCCTCATTAAAGATTTTCATAAACATGTCATTACTGCAACATGACAAAGAAAATGCTCATTCCTTCCCTCTCACTATAAACAAACATGGATTACGTAAATAAAATTTAGTTATTTTATGTTTAAAATTTTTTCATGGAGAGATAATGACAATAAAAACAATCTTGCGAATGTTTAATAATTGACACTCTCACAGGACTATTATTGTATTTACAGATAAGTGCTAAACCCATAAGGGTCATGCAGCGCCTGGGAAATGGGATGTAATCAGGTTTGATCCGAGGAAGACGAGGGTTAACTTTAATTCCTTAGATTCCACAGATCAAGATCACAATCTGTTAGAATATACAATGAGTAATCAGGAGTTGACTAACCTGGTAATGATCAAGATCACAATGTTAGAACATACAATGAGTACTCGGGAGTTGACTAACCTGGTCATGTTCATGTTGGCATGATGCATGGGACCCATATTCATCATCATCTGGTTATTGTTTCCATAATGATCATACATGTGTTGCTGTTGTTGCTGTCCCATCATCTGTTGTCTCCGCTGGTATATGCTATAGAGTTCTCCCGTCTCCCGATCGTTGTTGGCATTGCAGTTATCATCGTAGGGAGGCGGAGGTGGCTGCTGAGAATGCTGATTTTGTTGAGGATGTGAGAGAGCAGATTTCCCATCAGGAACAGGAGGAAGGGGAACATTCTGTTTCGGATGAGGATGGTGCTGGGCTGGCAGTTGGTGTTGGTATGGTGGTGGCATGTTGGACTGCACATGATTGGAAGGTGGAAGCTGAGGTGGTGTCGGCGACGATTTAGGAGGAAGAGCTGGTGGAGAACCTGGCTTTTCTTCACGGATTTCCTTCTCAATTTTGTCAGATAGGGCTGGCTTGTTGAGGGAATCTGTCGACTGTCGCTTGTCTGGGCTACGCGATCGTGCCCGTCTTGGTGGTGGTTTAGGAAGGGCAACTTTCTCAATTATAGTGGGAAGATCTCCATATGAACTACTGGTAAATACATTTTCTGTGTCAAATAATCTGTCAACGGATGTATTCATAGTCTTTTTTCCTGTGAGATGGAAGCTCGCAATGCTCTTAGACATGAGGTTGATATCACCAGTTGAAAGTGCCATAGAACTTCTGTTTGACCCAAGGCCAAATGGAAGTCCATCAAGGTTAGGATTTAGTGAACGGGACATTATATCTGTAGCTCTTGGTCGACTGTAGGGCATGGCAGAGTGTGGGAAAGTTCTGGGTTTAAAGGGTGTTACTAAGAGATGCTCCGTCCAAGAAGCCTCAAGAGGAGGCTTTTCTAGACGCTCAACATCAACATTAAGAGTTTTTTGTTCAAATGGGCATGCAAATGTTTCTGGGGGTATACTTTGTAGCCACGAAAGTAATGAGAGATCAGAATCACTGAATGTTGTGGCGGCAAGGAGTGAAGGAAATTTGAGCGTGCCAGAACCATTGCCCTCTCCAGTGGCCTGATTCTGGCAGTAGTCGACACATGACTCATATAGAAGACCTTTGATGATTAACTGAACAAGACGATCATTTCTGGCCATGCCAACACCTTCCATTGCACCAGCAAGTCCTCCACGATGCTCGGCTGGCAAGAACTTTTCCACCAGAGGAAACACCTGATAAAACAAATGTAAATGTATTATCTTCATCAAAAGAGTACAACTTCTGATATTCAAGAGCTGGAAATGTTACTAACTAAAACTTTAAAAGATATATTAACAATTTAGCATGCAGCTAACTTATTTAGTGGACATTATTAATTGCATTTTAGAAAAAATGCATGTATACAGTGCATAAATATGTTCAAAAATCTGTCCTGTAGCAACTAACAAAAATTTCCAAACATTACCCCAGGAACGTTACATTAACAAGAAAATACACCTACCTGGCCGCTTCCCACCCTATGTCAGTGGGACACAGCAGGTAGGTTAAAATTTATTATTATTATTATCATCATAATCATTATTATTAGTGCTGTTATTGTTGTTATTATTATTATTAATGAAGCATGAACATTTTGTAGGGGCATTCAAGAAAGGGTTAGAGAGAGGGGTGGAGGTTTTACGTATTACATGCTTGAGCAGAGTGATAACAAAGCAGTTTTTTGGATTTGTAACCAGTTAGCCAGGCTTGAGTCTTTAAAGTACAGTGACTACAGTGGTGATGGATAGTGATGCTGCACAGTGGCATACGGTGGGTTATTGTCACATGATGTCTGCTGTGCATGATGCAACTAGCTGTGTGGTGTGCAGTGCTATTTTAGAACAACTTCCACAATATTTCATAACAGGGGACAGAAAAACTAGTTTCCCATTGCAGCCTCTCCTCACTTAACGATGGAGTTCCATTCCTAAGACCACGTCGTTAAACGAACTTGTTGCAAAGTGAAAAGCATATTATAATTGTAGTGAGTTTGTGTCAACCATCTCTGATATTGTTTTAATGTCACCTTTGCACCATTTATAACATTTCTGGTATATTTTTAAAAGTTTACACAGTAGTGTACTGTATATTGAAATAAACAGAATAGAGGAAATCAGCTCTAATATACATTATTTAGGTATGAATGCTGGTCAGAGAGCCTGTCATAAGTCCGAGGCATCGATAAACGAGTATGTTGCAAAGTGAGGAGAGGCTGTATTATCCATCATTATATTATTGTGTGAACTTAATACATGTATTTATGATGACTTTACCATCTTTGGTGGGTATGCAGCACTCACCTGATGCTGTGTTCTGTGGGTCATTTGAACTATGGTTTCCATGCATTCTGCACTACAGTGAAAACCAAATGATGATGATATGAGGACGGGTGTTAATGTTGCAGTTATACAGTGGGCCCTCGCCTAACGATATTAATCCGTTCCTGAGAGCTCATCGTTAGACGAAATTATCGTTAGCCGAATTAATTTTCCCCATAAGAAATAATGGAAATCCAATTAATCTGTTCCAGACAGCCAAAAGTATTAAAAAAATAGTTTTTTTTTTCATGAAATATACATTTCCCTACAAAGAAAACAATGAGACATGCACAATAACTATATAAATAAATGTTAAAATGACACTTACCTTTATTGAAGAGTATTGATGAGTGATGAGACACTGTTTTTCTTGAACACTCTGGGATTTTCAGAGTGATACATGAGTAAAGGCTTCACTTTGCAATCCCCACTAGCATTACAACAAAACAAGAAAGTTAGCCTGTCTTTCATAGGCTTGTGTCCTGGGAGTGCCTTTTCCTCCTGAGTAATGTAGGTCCTGTTTGGCATTTTCTTCCAGAACAGGCCTGTTTCGTCACAATTGAACACTTGTTGGGGTTGGAATTTTTCAGCTTCGCCATGCCTTATCACACTGTGTATGCCACTACGATTCTTAAATCTCTCAAACCAACCTTTGCTGGCCTTAAATTCACCAATATGAGCACTAGTTCCAGGCATTTTTTCCTGTTCACCTGGGTGTTAGTCGACTGGTGTGGGTCGCATCCTGGGGGACAAGATTAAGGACCCCAATGGAAATAAGTTAGACAGTCCTCGATGACTCACTGACTTTCTTGGGTTATCCTGGGTGGCTAACCCTCTGGGGTTAATTGTTTCTCGGTAATTGTTTCTCGTTAAGCCACACCAACAACAGTCTCTCCACATCTTCGAGTAGTACAGCTGACGGTGGTGCAGCAACAGCTGACGGTGGTGCAGCAGCAGTTGACCTTGGTACGATAGTATTTCGATAGTATTTCTCACCCTTTTTACCACAGGGTTGGCACTAGAAGCTTTCTTTGGGCCCATGGTGGCTTATTTAGCAGTTACAAGCACTATAAACAATGGAATAATACAAAATGTATCTAATGTATGCATGAAACCGGCCACCCTGGCTTGTAAACAATGACGGCAGGGCAGCCGAGGTGCTCAGGCTGGACGGACAGGTTCGGGATGAATCACGTTGGGCGAGTTTTTTATCGTTAGCCAAGCCAAAATTTTTACGCTCAAATGCTTCGTTGGGTGGATTTAACGTTAGGCGATGAGTTCGTTAGCCGAGGGTCCACTGTATAATTGGCAATTTGGTGAATTTCATGCAAATTAAAAAATATGCCAGTTTCAAAATAGGGTCAAGAATGAACAATGTAGACATTCCTGGCTCTAAAATAACATTTTCTTTGTTCATCAGTCACATCTGCTTTCTATTTTGAATTTTTATTCAAGCAAAAAATAGATTTACTGTTATGCAGACTACTGCAATATTGTAATAACTATAAATAACATCAACCCATTCATGACTGCATATTAGAATGGCTAGTTGGGCATTTATTGGACAATGACATCATTTGTTTACTCTTGAACATCAGCAAAAATCAAACATTTTCCCTACTTTGAGCTCCATTTCCAGGTCCTTTTCATAGTAAAACCAAAGTTACTTCTATTTCTATAATGTGTTTTCCATTCTATCAAATGAGACCATGAAAACAAAAATACAACCATAAATGCTACACAAAAATACACCTCAAAGTCGGTGTTTTAATCCAAAAACATGGTCGGAGTTTTTTTTTCTCATTACGCACTGCGTGCTGCAGGATTTTTTTTATATGGTGCACACTGACCACACAGACCCATTCTCTCACATGTGGGCCTACCAGCTTTCTCCAGCTTGATTTGAAGCTGCTAGAATTTTTGAGTATACAGTGGACCCCCGCATAACGATCACCTCCAAATGCGACCAGCTTGATTTGAAGCGGTCAGCTAGAACTTTTTATCGACCGGGGGTCCACTGTATATATGTCAAACACATTGGCTCGTAAGACGTATATATACGACCGAAAAAGTCAAAGGGTTAATTATAAAGAAGGCCACTATCGTGCCTATCGTACAGATGCTACCCTACTTACGAACATTCGGGTTACAAACATTATGATATATGAGCAGACTGCAACCTGAAGTTTATTGTACCAATTAAAAAGGTAACAAGTTTTTATTACAGTGTTATTATTAAAATATGCATTAGTATTAAGAACCGTACTTTACTGATTTTTTTTTTTTTTTATTATCACTGGCCGATTCCCACCAAGGCAGGGTGGCCCGAAAAAGAAAAACTTTCACCATCATTCACTCCATCACTGTCTTGCCAGAAGGGTGCTTTACACTACAGTTTTTAAACTGCAACATTAACACCCCTCCTTCAGAGCATTGTAGAGTATTGTCTTTAAGTTTTCAACAAACAACGGCGCAGAGAAAGAACAATAATAATAATGATACTAATATTAAAAACAATAATAATAACCGTAATAGAAAAATGGCAAAATAACGACTTACGAACAATTCAAGATACAAACAGCCTTCTGGAACGTAACTTGTTCGTAAGTTCGGGGGGGGGAGGCGTCTGTACAAGCAAAATAATCACCTAAGATTATTTGTTTATGGCTTGATAAAACACAACAGTTGGGTATCTTTATTATTGAAATGTTTCACCTACACAGTAGGTTTCTTCAGTAAAATACAGAGGCAGCAAGAGTTTCTGTATTTGACTGAACAAACCTTCAGTGTAGGTGAAGTGTTCCAACAATATAGATACTCAACTGATATATGTGTCTTAATTATCACCTTGTTACTATTTTATACCATTTTCAACATAACGCTTATGGCTTAGCATGCTGTCGGAGTTTAAGTAAAGTAACATTTATGAAGGTGTTCAGAATGACCAGGCAGCTGGACTTGAATTTTGGAGGTGAGAAGTGCAGTGTCTGAACTCTGGTGGAGTGGTAAGTAAGTTTATTTAGGCACAGGTACATGTAAGTAAAATTATTGTACATAGTGTAAATTACCTAGGACAGGGGTGGGCAAACTTTTCAGTGCAGGAGCCACATTCAGTTGTTGACAGGAATATAACTGAATCATAGTTTTCTCAAAAAGTATGTTCGAATATAAATATATCTTTGTATTATACATATTTATTCATTCATAATTAATATTCTACTGTACAACTATGAAATAATTACTATCCTACTGTACAACTATGATATACTACTCCTTAGTGTTAAGTAGTCTGTAAGTCAATAATGTTAAGTTGGCCCATAATGCCTAGGCATAATAGAGGCTCTCTTTGCATTGCAACCCACTATTGTAAATATAAAATCTCAATGTACTGTTTGCAAAGACATAAAATAAATAAATAACGTGTTAATGTTGCACAATATTACTCGGCATTACGTGGTAACTTTTTTTTTTCAAATTTACTAACATTTTGTCCCCAAATAACATGAGTACATGACTTGATCTTGGCGGGCTGCATAAAAACCTTTGGCAGGCCGTAGTTTGCCCACCGCTGACCTAGGATAACCCAAAAAAGTCAAAATGACTTATTTCCGTTGGAAGGGATGTTGTAGTTCAGAAGACCATTTGAAGTGTGATATCTGTGCACTTCGAGCAAGACAGCTGTTGAGTGATTGATGTTCATTGTATTTTATACTGTGGGTTGCCCTACCTTAGTGAGAGACGGCCAGTGTGTTAAAAAAATTCTATGTTATGAGTGTGTACTGTGAATGCCTATTCTCCAGAAGCTGCATAGCTTTTATGAATGTAATCAGGGAAACTGATTAGCCAGGCTTGAGCCCTAGACATGGGAGGATCAGTGCCTGCACTTTGAAGGAGATGTAGGAATGTTGCAGTTGCAGGTAATCTGACTGTGATGTCTGCACACTTCTGGAAAGACGGTGACCGAATGAATAATGGTTAATGCGTTCTCTTCTTTGGGTCACCCTACCTCAGCAGGAGATAGCCATTGAGTTAAAAATATATATATAGGCAAACACTATATTACTTTTTGACAAATAAAAGCTCACCTGAGTCCAACATTGAACCCGAGCACTACTGGGGTTCCAGTCTCGTAAGTCAGCATGTTCGTGTAGTCGAGGAAGTGTTAAGTACAGACACAGCTGTGAGTAAGCTTCTTTATTGGGAGCATATTTTTCCAACTCATTCAAAACCTGTTAAGGGCAAAAAACATACCATGAATAATGTTATTTACTAAAGAGAAAAAAAAAAAAAACACATTTATGATGAAATTATAATTTTTTACAGTTTCTGAAGTAGATTAAGATACATGTGCAACAGTTGGGTATTGTTAGTGATGAAACGTTTTGCCTACACAGTAGGTTTCTTCAGTCATATATAAAGGGAGCAGTAGTAATGAAATAATGATGATGTAATCAGTCCATCAACCTTGGAGAAAAAGTATTTGAGGTGGTCAGTCCCTCAGCCTGGAGAAGAGTTCAGCTTCATGGAGTTGAACTCTTCATCAATAAAGATACCCAATTGTTGCGCATGTGTCTTAATCTTCAACTTGTCTGTATTTTATATCATTTTCAACAGTTTCTGAAGTGGAGAAAGCTGGGACAAAATTTTTAATGAACAAATGGAACAGTTTAATGAAGCAATCAGAATTTAAACCTGAAGTCTCGGATTACCAGCTTATTGCCTTCGTTCAGTGGAGAGAAATGGCGCAAGAGACCGACAAGATAAACACAAATGCAGTATAATGTACTTGTGTCTCATTCTCCCCACATAGTGGACTTTATTAAGTTGTTTGTGACTTGATAAAGTGAAGTGTGGGGGCAAAAGAAAAAGTTATATTACATTTGTGTCCAAGCTCAGTAATGCATTAACCCAGCTCTAATAACCCAGCTCTAGTAATCCAGCTCTAATAACCCAGCTCTAGTAATCCAGCTCTAATAACCCAGCTCTAGTAATCCAGCTCTAATAACCCAGCTCTAGTAACCCAGCTCATGGATTTAAAACCTCATTACTTCACTGAAATGATGGTGAAAGTCAGAAAAGTAAGGTAAAGTAAGTGTTATGATGCCCTAATATTGTCTGATGGGGATATAAAATAATTCCCAAAAACCCGCACGTGAGAGACGAACCTTAGAACGACATTTCAGTCTGTCCTGGACCATCGTTATGTCTCTGAAATGTCATTAAAACGTTCACCTCTTAAGTGCAGACTTTTGGTGAATTGTTTCACCCATGGTATTGTGACTTTTTATTTTATATGAAATAATAATAATAATAATAATAATAATAATAATAATAATAATAATAATAATAATAATATATTTTTATGATACATAATTGTACAAAGGAATATAATAGTGGAGTGTACATGACAAAAGCCCATTGTATGCAGAGCATTTCATTAAAGTCAAATGCAAGAGGTATGCACAGATTTAATCTACTGTAGTTTACCTGGAGTTTGCCTGGAGAGAGTTCCGGGGGTCAACGCACACGGGTTCTGATAAGACTGAGAGTCTATCAGTTTTATGCTTAAAATAACAAGTTTTCAACCTCCCTCTCACTCTTGCACTCAGTAACACCAACAACCTCCTTCCCACTCTTGCACTCAGCAACACCAACAACTTCCCCCTCACTCGTGCACTCAGTAACACCATCAACCTCCCGCTCACTCTTGCACTCAGTGGTCTGGTGGCTAAAGCTCCCGCTTCACACACAGAGGGCCCAAGTTCAATTCCCGGCGGGTGGAAACATTTCGACGTGTTTCCTTACACCTGCTGTCCTGTTCACCTAGCAGCAAATAAGTACCTGGGTGTTAGTCGACTAGTGTGGGTCGCATCCTGGGGGACAAGCTTGAGGACCCCAACGGAAATAAGTCAGACAGTCCTCGATGACGCACTGACTTTCTTGGGTTATCCTGGGTGGCTAACCCTTCAGGGTTAAAAATCCGAATGAAATCTTATCTTATCTCCCCCTCACTCTTGCACTCAGTAACACCAACAACTTCCCCCTCACTCTTGCACTCAGTAACACCAACAATCTCCCTCTCACTCTTGTGCTCAGTAACACCAACAATCTCCCTCTCACTCTTGCACTCAGTAACACCAACAATCTCCCTCTCACTCTTGCACTCAGTAACACCAACAATCTCCCTCTCACTCCTCCACTCAGTAACAACAACACTAATGTATGGCACAAGCATTTTTTTTTAAACACACTGGCCATCTCCTTTTGAGTAAGAGTGACCTGAGAAAAGAGGAAATGCTTTCACAGTCATTCCTTCAATCACTGTCTTGCCAGCAGTGTGCTGATGTAACAGTTCAAATGACTCTCTGAACTGCAACTCCCCACCCCTCCTTCAAAGTGCAGGCACTCTACATCCATCCTCCAGGACTCGAGTCCAATATGTAACAACAGTCACCGAGACTTCAGTCACAGGTGGGCCTTCACATTCCTCTGCTATCTTGGTCATAACAACCCATCTCATTGACTACATACAAATTTACGAATATGCTTAAAAATCATCTCATCTCTCAATACTAACCAAACCAAAACAACTTCTAATTAGCTTGAAGCAACTCTCCCAAATATTATATCATATGACCTCTAGTCTATTAAAACATCTGCCAATCCATAAAATATTACTGTTTGAGCCATTAATTGCAATGTTGTTTTTATTATGTGCAACTTCAAAGTTATTATTCTCATAAACCTCCACCTTGACTAAATAACAAAAAAAGGCACAATACCGTGACTGGAACGATACACAAATAACCCGCACATAAAAGAGAGAAGCTTACGACGACGTTTCGGTCCGATTTGAACAATTTACAAAGTCACTCCACCTTGACTAACTTGCATAGTACAGTACATTTAGAAAGGAGAGAAAGACACAGAATGACTTGAAGAGTGTATACTGTATTTTGTGGCTATAAGTTTGGGGTGTGGAGTGGGCTGCAGGTCTCCCAGTTACATTTTAAGCCAAGCTATTGAAACTAAAACAAGTCTTAGACGTCACGTCTTACAAGCCGTGAAATACGGTAAATCTGTAATGGAAGAATGGCGGGGTAGGTGTCGGCCTAGGAAAGCTTCAAGGGAGGGGGTAAAGGAGGTTTCATGTGTGAGGGGCTTGGACTTCCAGCAAGCATGCGTGAGTGTTAGATAGGAGCTAGCGGAGACAAATGGTTTTCATGACTTGATGTGCTATTGGAGTGTGATCAAGGTAACAATTATGAAGGGACTCAGGAAAACTGGTTAGGCAGACTTGAGTCCATTAGGTGGGAAGTACAGTGCCTGCACTCTGAAGGAGAGGTATTAATATGTTGCAATTTTGTTCTAATCATAGTGTAGACACATCTCTGGCAAGACAGTGATGGAATGAATGATGATGAGAATGTTTCTTCTTTTACCGAGTCACCCCGTCTCAACAGGAAACGGCTGATGTTATAATAAAAAAAAATACTATGACTGAAACAATGCACAAATAACCTGCAAGTAGGAGGCTTACATTTATGATGTTTCGGATCGAATTGGACCATTCGTTAGTCACTAGTTGGACCGAAACGCCATCATAAGTGCCAGTCTTCTACATGTGGTTTCTTTGTGTAATTTATAAAATGCTCCTATGCTATGGAAATGTTTTGTCTACCAGACTTTTCCTTAATAAGTTCCTAAATGATATGTTTTCTTTATACATTTGCTTTACAATGTAATTCTTGATTACATACCATATTTTGTATCAAACATCTCATGCTGTAAGCATCCCAAATTTTTTTTTTTTCAACACACCAGTCGTCTACTACCAATGTAGGGTGACCCCGGAAAGAGGGAACACTTTAACTATCACTCACTCCATCCCAAATAGACAAAACAATGCTAATTAAAATGAGCCTTCATAATTCAACAACCAGCAAGAGTCTTCTCAGCTGGAAGCCTAACAATACCATTGCACTTTCTGGTCTATATCTGGGATATAGACCACTTTTATTATTGTCCATATTTCTGTATTTAACTAAATTGCTCAACTGAAGCTAGACTGATCATAAGTTTAAGATATGATAAGATTTTCTGGGATTTTTAACCTGGGGTAGGGAGGGTTAGCCACCCAGGGTTAAACCAAGAAAATCAGTGCATCATCGAGGACTGTCTTATTTCCATTGTGGTCCTTAAATCTTGTCCCCCCCCAGGATGCCACCCACACCAGTACAACAATAACCAGGTCCCTACTTACTGCTAGGTGAACAGAGACAGCAGATGTAAGGTGAGTAACATCCAGATACCTACTTACTGCTAGGCAAACAGGGAGAGCAGGTGTAAGGAAACATGTCCAACATTTCCACCAAGATGTAACAAGTATCTTGACTAGTTCATTAACAGCATTATTAAACTGAATGTTAGTTGCTCAAAAGTAGGTTATACTGAAATATAACACATACATCGACTAATTCATCAACAGCATTGTTAAACCAAATCAACAAAACTGGTTGCTAGTTTCTCAGTAGTGGTTAATGCTAAGTTGTAAGACATACCTTGACTAGTTCATCAACAGCATTATTAAACCAAATCAACAAAACTGGTTGCTAGTTTCTCAGTAGTGGTTAATGCTAAGTTGTAAGACATACCTTGACTAGTTCATCAACAGCATTATTAAACCAAATCAACAAAACTGGTTGCTAGTTTCTCAGTAGTGGTTAATGCTAAGTTGTAAGACATACCTTGACTAGTTCATCAACAGCATTATTAAACCAAATCAACAAAACTGGTTGCTAGTTTCTCAGTAGTGGTTAATGCTAAGTTGTAAGACATACCTTGACTAGTTCATCAACAGCATTATTAAACCAAATCAACAAAACTGGTTGCTAGTTTCTCAGTAGTGGTTAATGCTAAGTTGTAAGACATACCTTGACTAGTTCATCAACAGCATTATTAAACCAAATCAACAAAACTGGTTGCTAGTTTCTCAGTAGTGGTTAATGCTAAGTTGTAAGACATACCTTGACTAGTTCATCAACAGCATTATTAAACCAAATCAACAAAACTGGTTGCTAGTTTCTCAGTAGTGGTTAATGCTAAGTTGTAAGACATACCTTGACTAGTTCATCAACAGCATTATTAAACCAAATCAACAAAACTGGTTGCTAGTTTCTCAGTAGTGGTTAATGCTAAGTTGTAAGACATACCTTGACTAGTTCATCAACAGCATTATTAAACCAAATCAACAAAACTGGTTGCTAGTTTCTCAGTAGTGGTTAATGCTAAGTTGTAAGACATACCTTGACTAGTTCATCAACAGCATTATTAAACCAAATCAACAAAACTGGTTGCTAGTTTCTCAGTAGTGGTTAATGCTAAGTTGTAAGACATACCTTGACTAGTTCATCAACAGCATTATTAAACCAAATCAACAAAACTGGTTGCTAGTTTCTCAGTAGTGGTTAATGCTAAGTTGTAAGACATACCTTGACTAGTTCATCAACAGCATTGTTAAACCAAATCAACAAAACTGGTTGCTAGTTTCTCAGTAGTGGTTAATGCTAAGTTGTAAGACATACCTTGACTAGTTCATCAACATCATTATTAAACCAAATCAACAAAACTGGTTGCTAGTTTCTCAGTAGTGGTTAATGCTAAGTTGTAAGACATACCTTGACTAGTTCATCAACAGCATTATTAAACCAAATCAACAAAACTGGTTGCTAGTTTCTCAGTAGTGGTTAATGCTAAGTTGTAAGACATACCTTGACTAGTTCATCAACAGCATTATTAAACCAAATCAACAAAACTGGTTGCTAGTTTCTCAGTAGTGGTTAATGCTAAGTTGTAAGACATACCTTGACTAGTTCATCAACAGCATTATTAAACCAAATCAACAAAACTGGTTGCTAGTTTCTCAGTAGTGGTTAATGCTAAGTTGTAAGACATACCTTGACTAGTTCATCAACAGCATTATTAAACCAAATCAACAAAACTGGTTGCTAGTTTCTCAGTAGTGGTTAATGCTAAGTTGTAAGACATACCTTGACTAGTTCATCAACAGCATTATTAAACCAAATCAACAAAACTGGTTGCTAGTTTCTCAGTAGTGGTTAATGCTAAGTTGTAAGACATACCTTGACTAGTTCATCAACAGCATTATTAAACCAAATCAACAAAACTGGTTGCTAGTTTCTCAGTAGTGGTTAATGCTAAGTTGTAAGACATACCTTGACTAGTTCATCAACATCATTATTAAACCAAATCAACAAAACTGGTTGCTAGTTTCTCAGTAGTGGTTAATGCTAAGTTGTAAGACATACCTTGACTAGTTCATCAACAGCACCCTCTTTGCTTGGGTTAGCTGGGGCTTCTGCTTTGATACACAACAGTTCATAATACTTGTACTTGAGCACAATGAAGTGGAACTTCTTAGTCTCAAATGCATCGATAGCCTGAAAACGCAGATGATGATTAACAATAATAATAATAATAATAATAAAAATAATAAAAATAATAATAATAATAATAATAATAATGATATTGGCAGTGTGGAGGGAAATGTTGTGTATCTTTATACGTATATGCTTCTAGACTGTTGTATTCTGAGCACCTCTGCAAAAACAGTGATAATGTGCGAGTGTGGTGAAAGTGTTGAATGATGATGAAAGTATTTTCTTTTTGGGGATTTTCTTTCTTTTTTGGGTCACCCTGCCTCGGTGGGAGACGGCCGACTTGTTGAAAAAAAAAAAAAAAAAAAAATAATAATAATAATAATAATAATAATAAATTTCCAAGAGGAAGTGGAGAATTTTCCTCCGTAAGCCATGCATGTCGTAAGAGGCGGCTAAAATACCGGGAGAAAGGAGCCAGTGACTCGTTCTCCTGTATACATTACTAAATGTAAAAAAATAGAAAATCTTTTGTTTCTTCTTTTTTTTGGGTCACTCTGCCTCAGTGGGAGAAGGCTGGTGTGTTAAAAAATAATAATAATAACAAAAATTATAATTTATTTCCACAGAATACAGTTCTTACAAAACTGGATGACAATGAATGGTACACAGAGAGAACTGCTGGTTATGAAGAGCATTTCAGACAACCTTAAACCTGTGCAAGAATGGTACATAATACCAACAAGATGAAATTAAGACACATGTGCAACATCTGGGTATCTTCATTGTAGACGTTTCGCCATCCAGTGGCTTTATCAATACAAATTCCAGGACATAACTTGAAGACAGTAGAACTATGTACAGAAGATGAGGTAATCAGTCCCTCAACCTAGGAGTAGGTGCGAAGAGCACCGTAGCCGTAGAATTCTGAAGCAGAGGCAAGGAGCCTGGCGTTTATATACTAACGTCAGGCGTAGCAGATGAGGACATAGTCGCTGGTAGGCGGGATTCCCCAGTGGAAGTAGGTCCTTCCCAAAGAGATGGGTTAGTTGCAGTAGTAGTTGTCTTCAAGTTATGTCCTGGAATTTGTATTGATAAAGCCACTGGATGGCAAAACGTCTACAATAAAGATACCCAGATGTTGCACATGTGTCTTAATTTCAATCTAAAACCTAACATTAAACCAACAGAACATTAAAAAATCTAATACAATTTCAAATACAGTAGTAACCACTCAATACTTTTTTCCGAAACATTTCACAGACCATATTCGTATGTACGATTGTTCGACAGCTCTGTATAACCCTAGTGGGTTTAACGCTTCTTTTTTATTATAACAATGATTGTTCGACCAAACACACATTATTTGTGTAATTAATCACTGGATCTGGCTTCTGTATTGTTGATTGTGTCTTGATGTTCATCTTGTTAGTTTGTAACAACGAAAGTTTATGAAAAGTTGTAAGAAGTGTTCCACCTCAACTTTCTTACCACCTACTTAACCCTTTGAGTGTCGAGATCAATGCTCGCAAACTTGCGAGCAATAATGAAATAATGAATAATTAAACCAAAAGTTTGAAATTTGATGGAAAACTTACGAAATTACACTCTTGCAAAGTTCGCAGTCTTGGCGATATTTATGCATCGGTGATTTTGCCCACTTTGAGCCTTATTTTGGGCCAATTACTTTATTTCACTCGACCAAGCTCATAGCAATTTTATTCTACTGACTGAGCACAAGAAACTGCCCACTTACCTATTTCAAGTACACAAAAAAGTGATCAGAAATTACTAATTTGGCCAATTTCACACAAAATTCAAGAAAGGTGAATTTCAAAATAGGGGACAATAAACAATGCAGACATTCCCAGCACAAAAATAACATTTTCTCTGTTCATTAGCCACGACTCCAGGCCCCTCTTATATTATGCCTGCTTTCCATTTTGAATTTTTATTCACACAAAAAAATAGAAGATTTACTGTTATGCAAACTACTGCATTATTGTAAAAATTGTATAAATAATGTCAACCCATTCATGACTGCATATCAGACTTGCCACTTAGACATGTATACAAACCATACGAAAATGCCCGCAAAATTGCTGTTTTACACCAAAAGCACAGTCGCCATTTTTTTCATGCACTGCGGCTGCAGGACTTACCACACAGACCTATTCTCTCATATGTAGGCCCAAATACAGTAACATCTCCAGGCGCCTCTTATATTGTGCTTGCTTTCCATTTTGAATTTTTATTCAAACAAAAAATAGATTTACTGTTATGCAGACTACTGCATTATTGTATTTTTATTATTATTATCACACTGGCCGATTCCCACCAAGGCAGGGTGGCCCGAAAAAGAAAAACTTTCACCATCATTCACTCCATCACTGTCTTGCCAGAAGGGTGCTTTACACTACAGTTTTTAAACTGCAACATTAACACCCCTCCTTCAGAGTGCAGGCACTGTACTTCCCATCTCCAGGACTCAAGTCCGGCCTGCCGGTTTCCCTGAATCCCTTCATAAATGTTACTTTGCTCACACTCCAACAGCACGTCAAGTATTAAAAACCATTTGTCTCCATTCACTCCTATCAAACACGCTCATGCATGCCTGCTGGAAGTCCAAGCCCCTCGCACACAAAACCTCCTTTACCCCCTCCCTCCAACCTTTCCTAGGCCGACCCCTACCCCGCCTTCCTTCCACTACAGACTGATACACTCTTGAAGTCATTCTGTTTCGCTCCATTCTCTCTACATGTCCGAACCACCTCAACAACCCTTCCTCAGCCCTCTGGACAACAGTTTTGGTAATCCCGCACCTCCTCCTAACTTCCAAACTACGAATTCTCTGCATTATATTCACACCACACATTGCCCTCAGACATGACATCTCCACTGCCTCCAGCCTTCTCCTCGCTGCAACATTCATCACCCACGCTTCACACCCATATAAGAGCGTTGGTAAAACTATACTCTCATACATTCCCCTCTTTGCCTCCAAGGACAAAGTTCTTTGTCTCCACAGACTCCTAAGTGCACCACTCACTCTTTTTCCCTCATCAATTCTATGATTCACCTCATCTTTCATAGACCCATCCGCTGACACGTCCACTCCCAAATATCTGAATACGTTCACCTCCTCCATACTCTCTCCCTCCAATCTGATATTCAATCTTTCATCACCTAATCTTTTTGTTATCCTCATAACCTTACTCTTTCCTGTATTCACCTTTAATTTTCTTCTTTTGCACACCCTACCAAATTCATCCACCAATCTCTGCAACTTCTCTTCAGAATCTCCCAAGAGCACAGTGTCATCAGCAAAGAGCAGCTGTGACAACTCCCACTTTGTGTGTGATTCTTTATCTTTTAACTCCACGCCTCTTGCCAAGACCCTCGCATTTACTTCTCTTACAACCCCATCTATAAATATATTAAACAACCATGGTGACATCACACATCCTTGTCTAAGGCCTACTTTTACTGGGAAAAAATTTCCCTCTTTCCTACATACTCTAACTTGAGCCTCACTATCCTCGTAAAAACTCTTCACTGCTTTCAGTAACCTACCTCCTACACCATACACTTGCAACATCTGCCACATTGCCCCCCTATCCACCCTGTCATACGCCTTTTCCAAATCCATAAATGCCACAAAGACCTCTTTAGCCTTATCTAAATACTGTTCACTTATATGTTTCACTGTAAACACCTGGTCCACACACCCCCTACCTTTCCTAAAGCCTCCTTGTTCATCTGCTATCCTATTCTCTGTCTTACTCTTAATTCTTTCAATTATAACTCTACCATACACTTTACCAGGTACACTCAACAGACTTATCCCCCTATAATTTTTGCACTCTCTTTTATCCCCTTTGCCTTTATACAAAGGAACTATGCATGCTCTCTGCCAATCCCTAGGTACCTTACCCTCTTCCATACATTTATTAAATAATTGCACCAACCACTCCAAAACTATATCCCCACCTGCTTTTAACATTTCTATCTTTATCCCATCAATCCCGGCTGCCTTACCCCCTTTCATTTTACCTACTGCCTCACGAACTTCCCCCACACTCACAACTGGCTCTTCCTCACTCCTACAAGATGTTATTCCTCCTTGCCCTATACACGAAATCACAGCTTCCCTATCTTCATCAACATTTAACAATTCCTCAAAATATTCCCTCCATCTTCCCAATACCTCTAACTCTCCATTTAATAACTCTCCTCTCCTATTTTTAACTGACAAATCCATTTGTTCTCTAGGCATTATTGTAATAACTGCATAAATAACATCAACCCATTCTTGACTGCATATTAGACCAGCCAGTTGGACGTGTATTGCATGGTAACATTATTTGTTTACTCTTGAACATTGGCAAAAATTGAACAGTTCTGCGACTTGGAGCTCAATTTTGAGGTACTTTCATGCATGAAACCAATTAAAATGATATCTATTTCTGTAAAGTATCTTCCATTCTATCAGATGAGACCAAAAAAATGAGAATACAACCATATAAAAATACACCGCAAAGTTGGGTTTACACCATAAACACGGTTGCAGTTTTTTCTTATTATGCACTGCGGCTGCAGGATTTTTTTTATACAGTGCACACTTACTACACAGACCTATTCTCTCATATGTAGGCCCAGATTTACTGGTCACAGCTTATGTGAGTGAGGTGAGCTCATGGCAACCGACAGTGGTTTAAAAGCCACCTTATCTTTCATGGACAATGTACAGTGTATGTGCTTTACACAATGAGAAGCATTTCTTTTATTTGTTAGAACCATGGCTAGAGCTAAAAGTGAGCAGGTTATAACAATGGAGAAAAAGAAATTGGAATGACTTATGCAGCAAGTAGCGCCACCAAACTGTAGCAGCAGGTTGGTGTGGCAACCCTGAAAATTTGAAGTTATGCTAGCTGAAATTAGTGCCGGATTACTGATGGAACCGGATTACTGATGGAACCGGATTACTGATGGAACCGGATTACTGATGGAACCGGATTACTGATTGCCAGATTACTGATGGCCAACCTGTAAATTGCTGCTTAAGAATTCAAACACATCTTTTGCAACTATCAGTTTTTTCTTTGTGGTAATACTGTAGAATATTATGAATCAATTCTGCTAAATAACTAGCAGTATACACTAAATCATACACACTTCAAAATTTATTCTAATTTAAAAATAAATAAATTTAAAAAATAAATTTGTGAAAAACTTGTACAGGTATGTTAAAAAATTAAATCCAACTTGAAAATACGATAAACTTCACTAGCTGTTCTCTTTATTTTTACCACATCAATTATTTCCCACCAAGTTACGGTGATTCAGAGGAAGCACATTCATCATCACTCAGTCAATAGTTGCTTTTAGAGAAATGTGTAGATATCATCGTTATTAACCCTTTGACTGTCAGTGTCATATACACCTACCATCCGACTTACGACCGAGTTCGGTTCCGAGAAACCGGTCGTAAGTCGAAATGGTCGTAAGTCGAACTTTACTACTGAATATCAACAAAACATTTTTGTAATGACTTTATTTTATTGTTTTATTTTGGTATTTCATGTTTTACTTTACTTTTTATGTTGTTAGTACTGTATTTTATACTGTAAGGTTTAGGATAAACACTGTGTACAACACAAATAGTTGTTTATTTCCCAGAAATTTGGCATAAAAAACACGGTCGTAAGTCAAGTGGTCATAAGTCGAGCAGGTCGTAAGTTGGATGGTAGATGTACATACGTTTTACGAGCCAGTGTTTTTGATGTATTAATACGCCAAAATTCTAGCGGCTTCAAATCAAGCTTGAGGGAGAAAGCTGGTAGGCCCACATATGAGAGAATGGGTCTGTGTGGTCAGTGTGCACGGTATAAAAAAAATACTGCAGCACCCAGTGCATAATGAGAAAAAAACTTCGTGATTTTTTATTAAAACGCCGACTTTGAGGTGTATTTTCGTATAGTATTTATGGTTGTATTCTCGTCTTCTTGGTCTCAATTGATAGAATGGAAGACATATTACAGAAACAGAGATGATTTTGATTGGTTTCACTATGAGAAGAACTTTGAAATTGAGCTCAAAGTAGCGGAAATGTTCGATTTTTGCCAATGTTCAAGAGTTAACAAATGCCGTCATGGTCCAGTAAGTGTCCAACTAGACCTTCTAATACACAGTCACGAATGGGTTGACGTTATTTATACAATTATTACAATAAAGCAGTAGTCTGCATAACAGTAAATCTTCTATTTTTTGTGTGAATAAAAATTCAAAATAGAAAGCAAGAGGAATATAAGAGGGGCCTGGAGACGTGACTAATGAACACAGAAAAATGTTATTTTAGTGCCAGGAATGTCTGCACTGTTTATTCTGATCCCTATTTTGAAATTGGCATCTTTTTTTTTAATTTGTGTGAAATTGGCCAAATTGCCAATGTCTGACTACTTTATTGGGTAGTTGAAATCAGTAAATGAGCAGTTTGATAGAACAAATGGAGTTCTAAAGAAATAGCTATGAGTTTGGTTGACTGGAACAATGGAATTGGCTGACAATAGGGCTCAAAGTGGGTGAAATCGCCGATGCGTATATATCGCCAAGATTGCTAACTTTGCGGGAGCGTAATTCCCTAAGTTTTCTATCAAATTTCGTACTTTTGGTGTCATTACCATCGGGAAAAGATTCTCTATCATTTCATAAGAAAAAAAAAGTCATGTTTTTTCGAATATTCTGCGACACAGAGAGACACTTCAGGGCTTGGGGTCTTGAGAGTCAAAGGGTTAGTAATACAATATTATTATTATTAATAGATTTATTTCTTTTCTGCTGTATATGGGCAATGTAGTTTAAATGTAGTAAAATATTATTAGGCATAAAGGAAAGCCACTAACATGCTGTGCATTTTACGTAGACTAATCCTTAATATCAATATGTACTAATAAGATATTCAATTTTCTTGTATTCGTTGTAACTACTAAGTTTATATTTACAATCACCTAAGAGATTGTGCATGTAAAATCATTAGTCCTTGCCTTATTAATCTTAAGTTAGTCGTAAGTTTGCCCGAAATGCTCTGTATATTAACCCATAAACGGTCAAAACGTATATATATACGTTTTTTCAACATTTGAATTCTTTCAACACACCGGCCGTATCCCACCGAGGCGGGGTGGCCCAAAAGGAAAAACGAAAGTTTCTCCTTTTACATTTAGTAATATATACAGGAGAAGAGGTTACTAGCCCCTTGCTCCCGGCATTTTAGTCGCCTCTTACAACACGCATGGCTTACGGAGGAAGAATTCTGTTCCACTTCCCCATGGAGATAAGAGGAAATAAACAAGAATAAGAACTAGAAAGAAAATAGAAGAAAACCCAGAGGGGTGTGTATATATGTGCTTGTACATGTATGTGTAGTGTGACCTAAGTGTAAGTAGAAGTAGCAAGACGTACCTGAAATCTTGCATGTTCATGAGACAGAAAAAAGGACACCAGCAATCCTACCATCATGTAAAACAATTACAGGCTTTCGTTTTACACTCACTTGGCAGGACGGTAGTACCTCCCTGGGCGGTTGCTGTCTACCAACCTACTACCTAAAGAAATTATTATTATTATTATTATTATTATTATTATTATTATTATTATTATCATGCACCAATTTTCCTGTGATATACACTTGTAATGCATCATAAAATTGGAAAAAAAAGCTATTTTTTTGAAAAAAATTTTTTGGTGTGCGCTCGTTTTTGTCATTAATCTCGGAAGCAAGTTATTCATAAATTACAGTAATTATGACAGTGATAAATTCGAATTAGCAATGTTTTATCAGAAGAAAGTGCCCAAACAACTTCTCGCAGTGCCAGTACCCGGCTAAGGCTTGCCATATATGATTTTTGGTAAATATTTTTTTTCTCAGTTGTTTGTTGGGCTATCTTATTGAAACTTGGGCAATGTATGACGGAAAGATGCTTCTTAACATACACCAAAAATGAAAGAAATCAGACAATAAATAACAGAGTTCACTTCTCAGCCATTAAATCTCTTAGGACTCGTGCAATGTTAGTTTTCTCTGTTGTTCATGGTTGTCTCAGTGTTAATCAAGGATTTTACATTTAGTTCACTATTACACTGTGTATTCTATGGTATAATTAACTATTTTTATGCTTAAAATCTAAAAAATCAAAACAATATTTACATACATTTCGTAGGTGTCTGGAATGGATTAATCGTATTTACGTACAATCCAATGGGGAAATTAGGTTCGGGTCATGACCAAATTGGGTTGTAACCAGAGTTTTGGAATGAATTATGGTCGTGATCAGAGGTTCCACTGAACTAGTATATTAGAATAAAGTCCCAGACTGAAAAGTTTTCTAATACAGTGGACCCCCGGCTTACGATATTATTTCATTCCAGAAGTATGTTCAGGTGCCAGTACTGACCGAATTTGTTCCCATAAGGAATATTGTGAATTAGATCAGTCCATTTCAGACCCCCAAACATACACATACAAACACACTTACATAAATACACTTACATAATTGGTCGCATTGGGAGCTAATCGTAAACCGGGGGTCCACTGTATATACAAGCAGGCCCTCCACTGTCTTCATTTTACAGCATTTCGCTAATGCAATGGTTTTCAACTATGCCCATTTTTCATTGATTCAGATTTCCTACAGTAAATAAATCTGCCACTCACTCTAAACTAAGGGCAAAAATATTTTAAGGTAAGTAATGTGTGTACTGTATATGCACTGTTCACTTAACCCGTAAACGGTCCAAGCAGATATACGTACACATGTGTAGTGCTGCAAAAGTAGATCTACGTTTTTTTTACATATTTTCAATAACAAAAAAAAAGTACATCAAAGTTTTTTTTACACAGTTTCAAATGTAAAAAAACAAAAGAAGATCTACTTTTTTTACATACTTTCAAATGTTGAAAAAACGTATATATACGTTTGGACCGTTTACGGGTTAATATATTATACTGCAAATGTGTTACCAGGCTTTTATGTGCATTTGAAAGTGAAAAAAATGATTTTCACTTTACAACAGTAGCCCAGAACTTACCCTGTTGTATAAGCAGGACCCTCCTGTATGTCCTTGTATTTAAATAAATAGTGTGTCCTTGTATTTGCTCACGTGGCTTTGTAAAACATAAATTAATTCTGAGGATTTATTGGGAAAAAATAAGCTTACCTCTAACGGCTGCACAAATTCGAGGACATCATCCCACTGGCCATCGAGAATAAGTTGACGTAGAAAAAGTGCATCATCCGAGTGGTTGCCATTGATGATGCCTGTTTCTCTCTCAACATTTAACTGTGAGATATGCAAGAAGCGGTTGTGAAGAAACTCTAGTGTAAGTCGCACTACATCCTCCTCCCGTAAGCTGAGATGAGCACTAGGCATGTTGATGATGCCTGAAAAATTAAGAAAACAATTATAATACATGTAATAATTTATGAAAGGATTCAGGGAAACTGGTTAGTTGGAGTTGAGTCTTGGTGGTGGAAAGTACAGTGCCTGCACTGTGAAGGAGGGGTGGGGATATTCGCAGTTTTGAACCGCAAAGACACAACAGTGATGGAGTGCATGATGGTGAAAGTATTTCTTCTTTTTTGGATCACTCTACCTTTGTTGAAAAAAAAAATAACAACACTAATCTGGAATTTCATAATTTTTGATCACTTGATCTTTGGAGAGATTAACACATCAAATCATATATATAACAACTATGATAAAAAAAAAGTTAGTAAAATCTACATTCTTGAGTAACAGTATAATCATCAGTCTCATAAACCCTAGCAGAGAGATGTGCTTTCAACTGATACTTAAAAGAATGACCAGAATCCTAACCAAAGTAAAGGCTTTTTCTGTAAATGATTTCTTCCCAGCAACGTAAGGCTCAATCAGTCTGAAAGAACCCACAGCAATTCATGGACACATTCCTGAGCCCAATGTATAATGGTGTGGATGTTAACAATTTCTGAAAGTGTAAATATACATCAATTCAAACATTAATATAAAAAACAGTTCGGATTGGGCTTAATATCTAAGGATAAGAACAAACGATATACTGTACATTAATACTTCCCAACTTAATAAGGAAGTCTAAACAACTTTATTATGCAAGCAGATTTAACAAAATAAAAGGAGATATGAAAAAGTCCTGGAAAACCTTCTCCAAAATCCTGGGCTGTCAAAAACCATCCAGAAACAGATATAGACTTAACTAAATCAGATGAACTTCACACCCAGCCTGGAGATACAAATGATTTCTTCTCTACTATAGGATCAAAACTAGTTAGCAAAATCCCAACTTCAAATGCCCAGGCGAGTGACTACCTTACTGGAAATTATCCAAATTCACCACGTCTAGCTCCAACTAATCCTATGAAAATCTCACTAATAATAAAGTCCCTGAAATACAAGACAAGGCACCACTTTTGTACAAAAAAGCAGCCAATGTGCTGTCACTCACTATTGCAACTTGCTCAACAAATCAATAGAATCTACAACTTCAACAACACTTAACCCTTAAACGGTCCAAACAAATCGACGTTCAAATTCGTAGTGCTCCAAAAGTAGATCTACTTTTTTTTACATATATTTTCAAAAATAACAAAAAAAAAAAATGTAGACCAAAGTTTTTTTTGCCTATTTTTAAATGTAAAACAAGAAAGAAGATCTACATTTTTTTACATACTTTCAAATGTTGAAAAAACGTATATAGTATACCTATCATCCGACTTACGACCTGCTCGACTTATGACCACTCGACTTACGACCGTGTTTTTTATACCAAATTTCTGGGAAATAAACAACTATTTGGTGTTGTACAGAGTGTTTATCCTAAACCTTACAGTATAAAATACAGTACTAACAACATAAAAAGTAAAGTAAAACATGAAATACCAAAATAAAACAATAAAATAAAGTCATTACAAAAATGTTTTGTTGATATTCAGTAGTAAAGTTTGACTTACGACCATTTCGACTTACGACCGGCTTCTCGGAACCGAACTCGGTCGTAAGTCGGATGGTAGGTGTATACGTTTGGACCATTTAAGGGTTAAGATAGCAAGAGTTACCTCGATCCTCAAAGGAGGCAATCAAATCAATGTAAACAGCTATAGGCCAATGTCCAACTTACCATTACTATCTAAAATCTTCAAAAAAATAATCCATAAGCGAGTTTGCTCCTTCCTAGTGTCTCACAACATATTCAAACTCTGCTAGTTTGGCTTTTAAGTTAAAAAAAGTATAAATGATCCAATTGTAAAAATGCCTGAACTGTTTTATGCAGCTCTTGGAAAAATGAATATGCTCTGGGACTCTTTACAGACCTACAGAAAGCTTCCAGTACAGTGAACCACAACATCCTGCACCTTAAACTAGAACATTATGGGGTCAGAGGACATACCCTTGCTTAACGAAAGTCTTATCTGAACTTTCTAGACAGTTGCAACAGGACCCATGGACACAATACTAGACACAAAAATCTCTATGACATTCCCAGTGTTAGGTTAAATCTTTTCAAAACTCAATATACATAAAAGGATCCAAAATCTTGAACTCTCTGCCAGAAATCTCCAGAACCATTGGCTTCGCTAGCATTTTTAAAACTACAGTTAAAAACACCTTATCTCCTTAACCTATCCTAGCCCATCATAAATAAGTACGTTTTTTTTTTTTTGTTTTTTTTTCAACAAGTCGGCCGTCTCCCACCGAGGCAGGGTGACCCAAAAAAGAAAGAAAATCCCCAAAAAGAAAATACTTTCATCATCATTCAACACTTTCACCACACTCACACATTATCACTGTTTTTGCAGAGGTGCTCAGAATACAACAGTCTAGAAGCATACACATAAGTACGTACATGTAAGTAAATACTATATGTGCATTTGCTCAATATCAAGAACTTAGTTAAAACATTATAATCGGTACATATATATTTACTCTCAATATCTTTAATCCTCTCAAATGTTAATCATTCCATTGTGCCCATACAGTGGACCCCCGGTTAACGATATTTTTTCATTCCAGAAGTATGTTCAGGTGCCAGTACTGACCGAATTTGTTCCCATAAGGAATATTGTGAAGTAGATTAGTCCATTTCAGACCCCCAAACATACACGTACAAACGCACTTACATAAATACACTTACATAATTGGTCGCATTGGGAGGTGATCGTTAAGCGGGGGTCCACTGTATTAGGTTAACCCTTAAACTGTCCAAACGTAGATCTACGTTTGTACTGCTAGCGCTCCAAACATAGATCTAAGTTTTATTTTTCCTGCCTCTAAATTTGGCATGATTGGTCTGAGATGCCTTGTCAGTATAGAATGTGTCTTAACACTTGGTGTGTGCAGTATTAAAAAAAATCTGGGACCACTTAGTACCTTGTGGGAGCACCAATTCAACTGAGTGCCAGCTAGAGCAAATAGCACAGCAAACACCAGGGATTCACTGATGTTATGTCGTATTAACACTCCCTTTTCAAGAGGAAAGTAATGGATGTGGCCGTACGTGGTCGAGGAAATATAAAAAACCACAATAATAACCCATGTGTAACATTTGTGCAACATCCTTTCATTTTTTATACTATTGGTAGTGTCATCCTGCCAGAATGTCCTAAACCTATGCCCTAAGTAAAGAGAAACGATTCTGGAACATGTGTAACATGTATTCGGCAGGCAGGCAGGCTATGGCTCTCTGTCTGTCTATATCTCTATCTTTCTATAGCTCTGTCTATATCTCCATCTATCTGTCTATAGGTCTGTCTATCTGTCTATATCTCTATCTATATCTCTATCTGTCCATATCTCTGTCTCCCTCTTTCTCACATGTACACATAAGTACAGTTATTATACATAGTGTACATTACCTAGGATAACCCAAAAATTCCAGGCAAAGCACTATACAGTGTTTGTAGATATAAGACATAATAACCATGACCAGCAACTCAGTGGCAAGTAATACACATTTTCACATCATCAGGAATCAGATGTGACTACTGCATCGTGTGTAACACTTGTTGGTTCATGAGCCGCTCTCTGAGACTGACAAGCAGATGGAAAGACACACACACACACACACAGGCAGACAGAAAGACAGACACACAGGCAGACAGAAAGACAGACACACAGGCAGACAGAAAGACAGACACACAGGCAGACAGAAAGACAGACACACAGGCAGACAGAAAGACAGACACACAGGCAGACAGAAAGACAGACACACAGGCAGACAGAAAGACAGACACACAGGCAGACAGAAAGACAGACACACAGGCAGACAGATAAACAGAGCTAGACAGACAGATAGACAAACAGACAGGAGCTGAGTCTCGACCCCTGCAACCACAATTAGGTGAGTACGTGAGTACAGATAGACAAACAGACAGACATGTTTGTGTGTAACAGTGAAAACAAATAAAGCCAGGGTTCCCTGCAGCAGTGCACTATCATCGTGTCACTTCACTGCTTACCCTGTCAGCAGTTTAGTGACACTTGTCATAAACACCATGATTCAAGAAGTTTCATATATACTCCAGCATGTCTAAAACATTACTGAGACCTATAAATACAGTGGACCCCCGGTTAACGATATTTTTTCACTCCAGAAGTATGTTCAGGTGCCAGTACTGACCGAATTTTTTCCCATAAGAAATATTGTGAAGTAGATTAGTCCATTTCAGACCCCCAAACATACACGTACAAACGCACTTACATAAATACACTTACATAATTGGTCACATTCGGAGGTAATCGTTATGCGGGGGTCCACTGTACAGTACTTTGTATATACAGTATTTCTAGACAATAGTAAATGACCAAGGCAAGTGAAAATGTTCACCTGTCGGTGTGATTGTGACTATTTGAGTGCTATTTCAGTACATAATAATGTACAGTGGACCCCCGGTTAACGATATTTTTTCATTCCAGAAGTATGTACAAGTGCCAGTACTGACCGAATTTGTTCCCATAAGGAATATTGTGAAGTAGATTAGTCCATTTCAGACCCCCAAACATACACATACAAATGCACTTACATAAATACACTTACATAATTGGTCGTATTGGGAGGTGATCGTTAAGCGGGGGTCCACTGTATTAGTGTCAGAATAAATATTGGCTATGAAATCACAAAAACTATTATAAATTGTAATTATCAGAAGATAAAAATTATAAATTAAAATGAAAACGAAGAAAAAAGGTATATCGGCAACACTTCTGCAAGCAGCAGGACAAGATGTTGCAATCAGGCGAGCATCCAGCGCCAAATTCGCAGTCTTATATCTCGGTAAGTACTGGTCCTAAAATTTTTATTTTGGTCTTATAACACACAGAAAATTGCCCTCTTTAATTTAAAAAGAGAGAGAATTTTTTTTTTTTTCAAAATATTCGGAGCGCTGGGTGAGAAAATGTAGATGTACGTTTGAACAGTTTAAGGGTTAATAATCAAAACTTTAATTCTTCTCTACGAAACTTATTAAAGCCATACAACATGAACTAATAGAATATTAAATTTTCTTGTATTCACTGTAACTCACCTAATGACCATATGTACAATTATTGCAGTGTTATTGCCTTATTAATCTTAAGTTAGTCTTACGTTTGCCCAAAATAATCTGCATATAAAGAAACTTTTGGCATATACACCCAATTGTTATACTCCTTTGTACAAACATGTACGTATTATGCTAAACTAAAAATATTATTACTATACAGTGGAACCTCAAATTTCGAACATATCGCTTATCGAACTTTTCGAAAATCAACTGCTTTTTTCGAACCAACTTTGTCTGCCAGCTCGCTCTGTCCGTGTCCCCATGTAGGCGCCGCGAGCCAGTCTGGCTTTGTTGATGCTTGAGTGAACACTAACCTGCGCTCTCATTCAAACATTTTATGATTAATTTATTGTGGTTAGTGCTTGTGGGACTGTGAAATAAGCTACCATGGGCCCAAAGAAACTTGCTAGTGGTACCCCTGTGGTAAAGAAAGTGAGAAACACCATCAATGTGAAGAAGGAAATAATACAGAAGTATGAGAGTGGTGTGAGACTTGTTGAGCTTGCCAGGATGTATATGGACAGTTATTTTGTGAGACAGGGGTTCAGTGACTCTCATGCTGGTCCTAGTGGCATTAAAAGACAGAGAAGGGAAGTAACCCCAGAGAAGGCTTTCATACCTAAAGTCCTTATGGAGGGGGATTCCCTTTCCAAACACTAACCCCAACTCCCTCTCTCCTCCTCCCTATCTTCCAGACACCATCACCAATCTTCAATAAAGTTAAGTAGAAATGTTATTTTATATGTTTATTTAAATTTATTAATAATTGTACACTATATTTGTTGTATGTAAAACTATAATGTAATACTATCAATAAAATGTATTTTTTTGTGAATATTTTCTGGAACTAGCTCCTGGAACGGATTACTCTCGAAATTTGAGGTTCCACTGTATTATTATTATTATAACACACCAGTATGTCTTCACCTACAGCGTAACCTCATCAACTCAGCCTGTAGCTGTAAGAGTGTCTCAAGGCTGTTTGCTCTTCCTCATTTACATCAATGATCTCCCAAACGCATCTCATTTCTTTAAACCTGTCTTGTTCACAGACGACACAACTTACATTTTCCCCCATTAAAACCTGACTACCCTCAGCAACACTGCTAATGATAAGTAAGTTTATTCAGGTACAGGTACACATAAATACAGTTACATAAATTATCATACATAGCAACATATTTCCATTGGAGTCCTATGAGCTCCTACAAATATCTACGTGGATGACTAGCAACAAACTCACCCTTAATACTAACAAAATCTACTACATGCTATTTGGAAACAGCTTCAAATAACCAACTAAACATAATGATCAACGGTCCTTCCATTGCAAGACACGCCGAGGGCAAATTCTTAGGTCTACACCTTAAATGCAACTTGAAATTTAATACCCACATCCAACACAGCCAAGAAGGTCTCCTAAATAGTAGGCATCCTCTCCACGATCCATTACTAGGTACCTCAAACAACATTATTTACATTATACCACTCTCTAATCTACACTTGCTTTACCTACCGTAATAGTGTGTGTGCGGATCTAATACACCGAATTGCCCAAAACTATTAATAACCCAACAATAAAAAGCCACTGTGTCAACTATCACCTAATGCTGTGCAGGACAACACATCCCCCTTAGCTTGAATTTACTTAATATACAAAATGTGCATTCATATTACTGTGCCAACTATATCTGTTGAACATTCAACTTCAGTATCAACCCTTCTATGAATTTTTCCCTTTATAGCTGCAACAGAACACAGGCATAACACAAGACACAAAGGAAAATCTCTTGAGCATTTCCCATGTCTGACTCTGCCTATGTAAATACTCAATGTACACAAAAGAGCCTAAGATCTGGAATTCATTGCATGAATCATCAAAAGGTGATTCAGGAAATGTCAATCAATTCAAAGCTATTGTTAAAAAACACCTCATCTCCCTAACATAACTGAACTAGCAATAAGTTATGTCAAACAAAATCAGTTCATCCAACTCTGCCCTTGTTTTTCTTCCAGTCTTCCTCCAACTCCCACAAAATTAATTACTCATCTTCTACCATTATATTTTTACTTTAAGTAACTTGCTATTCAAACATTAGCTATTCAAGCACTTGCAATTCAAATACTCGCAATTCAAACACTTGCAATTCAAACACTCCACAAAACTGAGGATCACTGAATCAGTTTGATATAATGTCAAACTTTTAAAATTTGCACCTTTAACTCATTAGCTGCCTTGCATATTGCACATACAGTTGCAGTTAACTGCACAAAAAATCCTACTTAACCCTTTGACTGTTTGGTCATATATATACATCTTACGAGCCACCGTGTTTGACGTATATACAGTGGACCCCCGCCTTACGAACACATCGTGTTACATTAAATCCGCCATACGAAGCATCTGAATGCAAAAATTTTGCCTCGCCTCACGATAAAAAACTCGCCTTACATGATTCGTCTGGGACGCATCCCACGTGTGGCCTCAGCGCCAGTGTTTACAAGCCAGCCAGTGTGGTCGTATCTACACATACATTCGGTACATTTCACATTATCACAGTGTTTTTAGTGCTTATAACTGCAAAATAAGTCACACATGGACCCCAAGAAAGCTTCTAGTGCCATCCCTGTGGTAAAAAGGGTGAGAATTAGTATGGAATTGAAAAAAGAGATTAAATGGCCCATTTTAGGAAAGTCTTAAAGGAACGGGAGGTACAGAGCTCTTTGGACAGATTTGTTGTGTGACAGAGGTCCAGTGACTCTCAAGCTGGTCCTAATGGCATTAAAAGAAAAAGGGAAGTAACCCCAGAAAAGGACTTACTACCTCAAGTCCTAATGGAAGGGGACTCCCCTTCTAAACAATAACTTCCACATTCTCCCCTCCTCCCATCCCATCAATCATCACCAGATCTTCAATAAAGGTAAATGTCATGTATTCTATTCTTAGTAGAGTAGTAAATGTGCATGTCTTCTTCAGTTTGTGTGTATTAAAATTAATATTTCATGTGGTAAAAATAGTTTTTTTTTTCATACTTTGGGGTGTCAGGAAGGGATTAATTTGATTTCCATTATTTCTTATGGGGAAAATTAATTCGGCTAACGATGATTTCGGCTTACGATGAGCTCTCAGGAACGGATTAATATCGTAAGGCGGGGGTCCACTGTATACTCATAAATTCTAGCAGCTTCAAATCAAGCAGGAGAAAGCTGGTAGGCCCACATGTGAGAGAAGATTTGGGGTTGTGACAGTCAAGGGGTTAATAGTCTATGTTTAATTCTTAAGTACAGGAGGGTCCCACTTTACAGTGCTTCACTTTGAGGCATTTCATTAACACAGCAGTTTTCAATTATAGCCTCTTCTCACTTAGTTACGTACTTGTTTACTGACGACTCAGACTTATGACGGGCTCTCTGACCAGTATGCATACCTAAATAATGTATATTACAGCTAATTTCCTCTATTTTGTTTATTACAATATACAGTACACTACTAAACATTATACCCCAGAAATGTTATAAATGGTGTAAAGGTGACATTAAAACAATATTGGTTGACACAAACCCACTACCATTATTGCGACAAATTATTTACTGACGTGGTCTTACGCAACTCCGTCTAGGCTGTACTATACCCATTCTTTATATATTCAGACTTCCTACAGTAAATACATTCATCACTCACTATAAGCTATGGACAAAAAATAATTTAAAGTAATATATTTTTTTATTTATTATCACACTGGCCGATTCCCACCAAGGCAGGGTGGCCCGAAAAAGAAAAACTTTCACCATCATTCACTCCATCACTGTCTTGCCAGAAGGGTGCTTTACACTACAGTTTTTAAACTGCAACATTAACACCCCTCCTTCAGAGTGCAGGCACTGTACTTCCCATCTCCAGGACTCAAGTCCGGCCTGCCGGTTTCCCTGAACCCCTTCATAAATGTTACTTTGCTCACACTCCAACAGCACGTCAAGTATTAAAAACCATTTGTCTCCATTCACTCCTATCAAACACGCTCACGCATGCCTGCTGGAAGTCCAAGCCCCTCGCACACAAAACCTCCTTTACCCCCTCCCTCCAACCTTTCCTAGGCCGACCCCTACCCCGCCTTCCTTCCACTACAGACTGATACACTCTTGAAGTTATTCTGTTTCGCTCCATTCTCTCCACATGTCCGAACCACCTCAACAACCCTTCCTCAGCCCTCTGGACAACAGTTTTGGTAATCCCGCACCTCCTCCTAACTTCCAAACTACGAATTCTCTGCATTATATTCACACCACACATTGCTCTCAGACATGACATCTCCACTGCCTCCAGCCTTCTCCTCGCTGCAACATTCATCACCCATGCTTCACACCCATATAAGAGCGTTGGTAAAACTATACTCTCATACATTCCCCTCTTTGCCTCCAAGGACAAAGTTCTTTGTCTCCACAGACTCCTAAGTGCACCACTCACCCTTTTCCCCTCATCAATTCTATGATTCACCTCATCTTTCATAGACCCATCCGCTGACACGTCCACTCCCAAATATCTGAATACATTCACCTCCTCCATACTCTCTCCCTCCAATCTGATATCCAATCTTTCATCACCTAATCTTTTTGTTATCCTCATAACCTTACTCTTTCCTGTATTCACTTTCAATTTTCTTCTTTTGCACACCCTACCAAATTCATCCACCAATCTCTGCAACTTCTCTTCAGAATCTCCCAAGAGCACAGTGTCATCAGCAAAGAGCAACTGTGACAACTCCCACTTTATGTGTGATTCTTTATCTTTTAACTCCACGCCTCTTGCCAAGACCCTCGCATTTACTTCTCTTACAACCCCATCTATAAATATATTAAACAACCACGGTGACATCACACATCCTTGTCTAAGGCCTACTTTTACTGGGAAATAATTTCCCTCTTTCCTACATACTCTAACTTGAGCCTCACTATCCTCGTAAAAACTCTTCACTGCTTTCAGTAACCTACCTCCTACACCATACACCTGCAACATCTGCCACATTGCCCCCCTATCCACCCTGTCATACGCCTTTTCCAAATCCATAAATGCCACAAAGACCTCTTTAGCCTTATCTAAATACTGTTCACTTATATGTTTCACTGTAAACACCTGGTCCACACACCCCCTACCTTTCCTAAAGCCTCCTTGTTCATCTGCTATCCTATTCTCCGTCTTACTCTTAATTCTTTCAATAATAACTCTACCATACACTTTGCCAGGTATACTCAACAGACTTATCCCCCTATAATTTTTGCACTCTCTTTTATCCCCTTTGCCTTTATACAAAGGAACTATGCATGCTCTCTGCCAATCCCTAGGTACCTTACCCTCTTCCATACATTTATTAAATAATTGCACCAACCACTCCAAAACTATATCCCCACCTGCTTTTAACATTTCTATCTTTATCCCATCAATCCCGGCTGCCTTACCCCCTTTCATTTTACCTACTGCCTCACGAACTTCCCCCACACTCACAACTGGCTCTTCCTCACTCCTACAAGATGTTGTTCTTCCTTGCCCTATACACGAAATCACAGCTTCCCTATCTTCATCAACATTTAACAATTCCTCAAAATATTCCCTCCATCTTCCCAATACCTCTAACTCTCCATTTAATAACTCTCCTCTCCTATTTTTAACTGACAAATCCATTTGTTCTCTAGGCTTTCTTAACTTGTTAATCTCACTCCAAAACTTTTTCTTATTTTCAACAAAATTTGTTGATAACATCTCACCCACTCTCTCATTTGCTCTCTTTTTACATTGCTTCACCACTCTCTTAACCTCTCTCTTTTTCTCCATATACTCTTCCCTCCTTGCATCACTTCTACTTTGTAAAAACTTCTCATATGCTAACTTTTTCTCTCTTACTACTCTCTTCACATCATCATTCCACCAATCGCTCCTCTTCCCTCCCGCACCCACTTTCCTGTAACCACAAACTTCTGCTGAACACTCTAACACTACATTTTTAAACCTACCCCATACCTCTTCGACCCCATTGCCTATGCTCTCATTAGCCCATCTATCCTCCAATAGCTGTTTATATCTTACCCTAACTGCCTCCTCTTTTAGTTTATAAACCTTCACCTCTCTCTTCCCTGATGCTTCTATTCTCCTTGTATCCCATCTACCTTTTACTCTCAGTGTAGCTACAACTAGAAAGTGATCTGATATATCTGTGTACTGTATTTGCATTTTTTTTAGGCCTACCTCTATTGTTCACTTAATATATGATAGTGTAAACATGTAAACATGTTATCAGGCTTTTACATGAATTTGAAAATTAAAAAAAAAGGATATGTTTCACTTTACAGAGATTTTCTCTTCACAGCAGTAGCCTGGAACCTAACCTGCTGTATAAGCGAGACCCTCCTGTAGTCTTAAAGCATTATGATTAGTTTGCCTGAAATGCATTTACACACTAGTGTCTTTCCAATATGCTAACAATATATTTTATTTATTAACGCTTTAGCTGTTTCCCACCAAGGCAGGGTGGCCCGAAAAAGAAAAACTTTCATCATCATTCACTCCATCACTGTCTTGCCAGAGGCGTACTTACACTACAGTTATAAATTGCAACATTAATACCACTCCTTCAGAGTGCCGGCACTGTACTTCCCAGCTCCAGGAATCAAGTCCGGCCTGCTGGTTTCCCTGCATGTTACCTTGCTTACACTCCAACAGCACGTCAAGCCCTTAAAAGCATTCGTCTCCATTTGCTCCTATGTAACACGCTCATGCATGCTTGTTGGAAGTCCAAGCCCCTCATACACAAAACCTCCTTTACCCTCTCCCTCCAACCTTTCCTAGGCCGACCTCTTCCCCACCTTCCCTCCACTACAGATTTACACACTCTTGAAGTCATTCTATTTTGTTCCATCCTCTCTACATGTCCAAACCATCTCAATAACTCCTCAGCCCTGTGGATGATAGTTTTGGTAATCCTGCACCTCCTCCTAATCTCCAAACTACAGATTCTCTGCATTATATTCACATTACACATTGCCCTCAGAAACAACATCTCCACTGCCTCCAGCCATCTCCTTGTCGCAACATTCACCACCCATGTCTCACACCCATACAAGAGCGTTGGTATAACTATACTCTCATACATTCCTGTCTTTGCTTTCATGAATAAAGTTCTTTGTCACCACAGACTCCTCAGTGCACCACTCACCTTTTTTCCCTCATCAATTCTATGATTCACCTCATCTTTCATAGACCCATCCGCTGATACATCCACCCCCAAATATCTGAATGCATTCACCTCCTCCATACTCTCTCCCTCCAATCTGATATCCAATCTTCCGTTACCTAATTTTTTTGTTATCCTCATCACCTTACTCTTTCCTATATTCACTTTTAATTTCCTAACAATTTGACTAACAATGTTCAATTATATGTAAACTACTTTATCTTTGTACAGCACAAAAAAAAAAAAATTGAATTCAAATATGTTAATATAGGAAGCTCTTAGCATACAAACAATTTTTGTTTCTAGAACTGAAAATTATCAAGGAGGTGTTTGAATAGAAAATAACAGGGCAAGAGATACATAGCTATGTTTCACACATTTATACAGAGGATTAGCAACAGTTAAACATGAACCCTTTCACTGTCCATCAAGTAAAACCACGTCACTGAGGCCAGGGTCCTTCAGGTAGTTCTATGTCACGAGCTCCTCACTCAGATAAGCTGTGAGCGGTAAATTTTGGCCTAGATATGAGAGAATGCAACTGTGTAGTGAGTGTTCACAGTATAAAAACAATCCTGCCCTATGCAGTGCATGATAGGAAATACAAAACTGTGACCATGTGTATGGTTTAAAACAGTGATTTTGAGGTGTTTTCTCAGATGGTTTTTATGGTTTTATTGACTGTTTCTTGTATTATTTGATAGAATGGAAGACATACTGAAATAAATGTGATTTTGATTGGTGTTAGAACTAGAAATTGAGCTCAAAGTAGTGAAAACATTCAATTTTTGCTGATACTCCAGAGGAGAGGTAAGGCCTGATTTAATTATTGGGAAGTTATAAACCATGACCAGTCTTTCCTGGTTATATTTTATTATCTGAGAATTAGAGTAAATCTTCTATCTTTGCATGAACAAGAATCAAAATGAAATATAGAAGAAAGCTTTTGCTGTGACTAATGAACAGAGGATATTCTGCTTTACTGCCAAGAATGTCTACATTGTTTATTATGGACTCATTTTTAAATTGGTATTTTTTTAATTTTGTGTAAAACTGGTTGAATTACTGACTTCTGCACACTTTACAGGGTAGTTGAAATAGTTGACAGGGCAGTTTCTCGAGCTTATTGATAGAATGGAAGGCATACTTGCAAAATAGCTAAGAATTTGGTCAAATGGAACAATGGAATTGGCTTAAAATAGGACTTAAAGTGGGTAAAATAGCCGATGTGTAAATAGCACAGCAATCACTAATTCTGCGCCTGTGTAATTCAATAAGTTTTCATCAAATTTTATATTTTTTAGTGTCATAACCTTCAGAAAAAGATTCTCTACCATTTCACAAGAAAATATATATACAGCAGAACCCCAAATTTCGGCCATAATTCCTTCCAAAAGGCTGTTTGAGTGCCGTTACCAAACGAATTTGTTCCCATAAGGAATAATGTAAATTAGATTAGTCCATTTCAGACCCCCAAAAATACACTTACAAAAGCACTTACAATAATACACTTACATAAGTGTTCAAGTTGGGAGCTGTACGAAACTCGGGGTACCACTGTATATGATTTTTTCTAAATGGACATTGAGACCACTATTAATTTTGGGGGTTGGGACAGTGAAAGTGTTTACCTTTGAAGTGATTAGCTGACAGGGAACACCTGATATCTTCAGTCAAGGAGCTCCAGATTTTATGCACATTGAATTTTTAACCAGGTTGAGTTGGACACAGGGACTATCATAGAGAGTTTTGTCTAGTATTATGACTATGAGTTGTATTTGTAGCTATCAAGAAAGTGTTTTGGAGCAGGATTAATATTAGAAATGATTGTCCTGTACATGTAATATACACATAAGTATGCGTGAATTTTATGTATATTAAGTAGATTTAAGTGCCTGCAGCAGTGATCCACCACTCCTGTCAGGTGTATAGTGTACCCTAGCTGTGTCCCACCACACCTGACAGGTGTATAGTGCACTCTAGCAGGGTGTTGATAAGTTGCAGTTTTATAACTGTGGTGTCGGCATGACTCTGGTAAGACAGTGATGGAGAGCATGATAATGAAAGTGTTTCTTCTTTTCCGGGTCACCCTGCCTTGGTGAGAAATGGCCAATGTGTTAATAAAAAATTGAATAAGTAGATTTTAGCTTTCAAGAGTGGGGGAGTGTGTTGCCTGGCACTAGACTGCCACCAGGCCACGGTGGCCCATGGTGGCCCATGGCCTGGTGGCAAAAGCTCTTGCTTCACACAGTGAGGGTCCAGGTTTGATTCCTGGCAAGGATTGAAACATTGGGCATGTTTCCTTACACTGTTGTCTATGTTCACCCAGCAGTAAAAAAATGGGTACCTGGGTGTTAGTCGACTGGTGTGGGTCGCATCCTGGGACAAAACTGACCTAATTTGCCACTTGTTATGCATTGCATAACAAGCAGCTTTCTGTATAGTAGTATGTCACTGATGTCAGCTAGGCCTGTATACCTTGTACATGTACTTGTAGAATATAGATATTATTATTATTATCATTCACACAGTGACTTTTTGTTGAGTTATTGACTTAGGTGATTTACTGTAGTGGATCCCACCATGAACAAATAACATAGGTGAGGTAAAGATAGATCAGAGAGTAGTATAATGTAAGTAGTGCTGTTTGAGGTACACAGTAACATACATGTATCTTGGAGAGGATGCCAACTATGAAGTACAGTGGTTTTTCAGTTACTCAGAGGAAACATGAAAATAGCCTATGATCAGTGGCAGCTTGTAACGCCAGTAATGCCTATAGTGTACTATCGTACCACATCAAACTTCTACTTTTAATAATTTTTCATCTCGTTTCAACAACAACAACAAAAAAATAGCTTATAAATAGATTGAAAACAACATACAACAGATTTTTCCTGTAATATATGTGTCAGTTGTTGCAAATTATTTTAGGTTAAGGTTGATGAGGTCATGCATCTGGCAATGAGCATCTGGGGGGGGGGGGACTGCAGCTCTGCAACTCCTACAGATGAGCCACCACTGCCTATGATACAAGAGTATCATAGGCTGGAATACTGCTGTACATTAACATCTCCATTCAAAGCAGGTTAAATCGCAGATCTAGGGAGTGTACAGAGATCCTTTACTGCACATATAAGTTCTGTCAAGCACCTTAACTACTGGGAACACTTGGAAGCACTTGACTTGTACTCGTTGGAACGCAGGAGGGAGAGATATATCATAATCTACACTTGGAAAATCTTGGAAGGAATGGTCCCAAATCTGCACACAGAAATCACTCCCTACGAAAGTAAAAGACTGGGCAGGCGATGCAAAATGCCCCCAATAAAAAGTAGGGGCGCCATTGGTACACTAAGGGAAAACACCATAAGTGTCCGGGGCCCAAAACTGTTCAACAGCCTCCCATCAAGCATTAGGGGAATTGCCAATAAACCCCTGGCTGCCTTCAAGAGAGAGCTGGATAGATACCTAAAGTCAGTGCCGGATCAGCCGGGCTGTGGCTCGTACGTTGGACTGCGTGCGGCCAGCAGTAACAGCCTAGTTGATCAGGCCCTGATCCATCGGGAGGCCTGGTCATGGACCGGGCCGCGGGGGCGTTGATCCCCGGAATAACCTCCAGGTAACCACTGCATAAATGGTATGCTCAACAGTGCACTGTTGGTGTTAATGTTTGAGAGAGCTGAGTCTGAAGAGTGAGAGTTCATTCAGTTTAACTTGACTCTGCAGCTATGAAGCAAGCAAGCCATATGGGAATAGAATTTGGGGCAAGTGATAGTTGGCTTCAGAAAAACCTATGAAGCTGGCACCTACACCATCTGCAATGTTACTGCTGGAGACCTACAGCTCCACTGGCTAAGAATAAGTTCCGAGTCACTACTACACCACATGGGAATACTGTATTGCATTGTGCATCTGTAATTTCATCTATCCACCAGAAAATATAAGAAAAATCAGTCTACTGTATTCTATTGTAGTGTAATGTATTTTTAAGCTATTTTCTTTTCAGGTTCATTTACAGGCAATACTATATTGTACTCCAAATTATTCTTAGTATGTCCAGTATTCCATCAATATAGCGGACTATGTTTTACTGGATGTTGGTCTCTGTCAGGTAGTTGATCAATTAAGCAGACTACATCTACTTACCTGAAATATTTAATACAATGAAATTTTTATAAATTGGATACCTACCACCATCACTACCACCCTCTACCACCATCACAACCACTACCACCCTCTACCACCATCACTACCACCCTCTACCACCATCACAACCACTACCACCCTCTACCACCATCACTACCACCCTCTACCACCATCACAACCACTACCACCCTCTACCACCATCACTACCACCCTCTACCACCATCACAACCACTACCACCCTCTACCACCATCACTACCACCCTCTACCACCATCACAACCACTACCACCCTCTACCACCATCACAACCACCACTTTCGTATTTTTCTACAAACTTTTTCTTTAATTCTATCCTGTTTCTCACCAATAACTAAACAATGTCCAACTTAAAAGTCTACGTAGTGTAGTGTATGTTTTGCTCCATTATTGTTCTAATTTCATTGTACAATCTCTTAGTAATTAAATATTCAACTACCTCATTTTGTGATTTTACTAGTAAGCATAGGTCACCTTATGTGATTTTCTTATTTACTATTGTTCGCTTAAACATTAGCTGAATTGATACTTTCTCTGTCCATATTACTACCTCTTATTTTTTTTTAAATACTCTTTTGTACATTAAACATTATTTTATACTTCCCATAACATTTTGTTGCCAAATTTTCAAGTTTTTATATTCAACCCCAACCTTTGTATTATCCTTTGTACCTGTGTACCTGGGTACCTGTCTACCATCTTACTATCATATTATAACCAAGACATTACCATTGTGATTTTTTACTATTATTCTTTTGGTACTTTAATTGTGAATTTTATTTTGTCAATTTAAATCTATAGTTATAATCTTGATCTTGTCAACAACCTATACCAGACTCTAGTGCAATTGCAAGTACCATTTCAAATTGTATTTTTATATTATAAGTTTATATTATAATTCCTACCATCTGTCCATTTAACTTTGCTTACCATTACTTAATTTTAGTCCCTTATATATTTTCTCCTTTATTTTAGCTTTATATAACTATCCTAGTTTATATATCCACAACTGTTAAAATAATCAAGGTGCTATTCTCAGGTGCTAAAGTAGAATAAGCTCACAATTTTGCCATTATATTCCAAAGCTCATTTATTTGATTACCACTTTATTTCACAACCTATATTAGTCCCTTTTTATTATAATTTTAAACTATAATTATAACTTTAAAAAATTACCTTTATAGTACTACCTACTATCATATTCCCAAGCACTATTATATGATCATCACTTTATTTGTATTAGTCCCTTAGCTCATTATTTTACATTTGTTAAATAATTCAGGTGCTATTTTTTAGCTTAAGACTATTTACTTTGTTTTATACTTAATTCTAACTATAGATTCACTACAAATCTTATGATTACAAGCATTGATCCTGATACCAACCTCTTATTTAATGACTTAAATGAATCAAACAGTTACTGTAATTACTACACTGCAGAACAATCAAAGGCACTTCTCAGTGCCAACAACAACATAACTATCTTTAACTACAATATCAGATCTTTAAGCAAGCATTACGATGACCTCATAGCATTACTAAATTCCTTACATGCCAATATGTCCATCATTACACTAACTGAAACCTGGCTAAAGCCTGATAGTACAGATGTCTATGCCATTCCTGGTTACACAGCCATACACAACTGTAGGCCAGACCAACAAGGGGGTGGCACAGCCATATACTACTCAGACCAACTAGAATGTATCACTAATACTTGCACAAGGGATGAACATGGGGAATATATAATAGCTAAATTCAAATCCAAATACCTACAAAAACCTCTCACATTGATAAACATCTACAGAGTTCCACAGTCAAACATTAGCCAATTTAGTCAAAATCTAGGAAGTATGATAACTGATGCACGCATGAACAAAGATCACTTACTACTCTCAGGTGACTTCAATATAAATCTCCTGCAAGACCAGGACCCACACGTTACTGAATTCACAAACACAATGAGTAACTGTATGTTACTACCAACAGTAACAAAACCTACAAGAGTTACAGAGACTAGTGTTTCCCTACTTGACCACATCTGGACCAACACCATATCCCCTTTAAAATCAGGCATAATTACAGATAATACCACAGACCACTACCCTACTTTCCTCATAACAACTCTTGGTAAACTACCCCAAGACACTACTAAAGTCACCTTCAGACTTCACAATGAGGCAGCCATTAATAACTTCACAACAGCATTAGCAAACATTGATTGGCACACTGAGCTAGAAATCTATACAGATATTGACGAATGTATTAATAATTTTCTAAAAAAGACCCAATACCTCTATAACAAGCACTGCCCTAAAAAAACTAAACAGATGACAGCAAAGAGACTGAACAGTCCCTGGCTAACACCCAGCATTCTCAAATCCATAAATACAAAACACCAATATGAAAAACAGTACAGAATGGGTCACATAACCAGAGACCAAACAAAACGTTACTCGTCAATCCTAACCAGCCTGATAAGAAGGGCAAAAAAATTGTATTATGAGAACAGATTATCCAACTTACGAGGTGATATAAAAAAGACCTGGAAAACCCTATCAGAAATTCTGGGAACAAAAAAGATATCACGAAATAGCGAAATAAAATTAGCAAAATCAGATGAACCCCAACTCCCACCAACAGAAACAGCAAACAGACTCAATGATTTCTTCTCCACTATAGGACAAAACCTTGCCAATAAAATCCCAAGCTCAGATACCCCACCAAATGACTACCTCACCGGCAACTACCCGAACACACTGTTCCTAGCTCCGACTAACCCATACGAAGTCTCCCTTATTATCAATGCACTAAAAAACAAGGCAGGAGATTTAAGTACCTTACCACCCTTTATATACAAAAAAGTGTCACAAGTGCTATCTCCAATCATTGCAACACTCTTTAACAAATCCATTGAATCCTCCACCTTCCCTACAGTACTCAAAATAGCAAGGGTCACCCCGATCCACAAAGGAGGAGACCAAACAGAGTTGAATAACTATAGGCCAATATCCAACTTACACCCTCTCTCAAAAATCTTCGAAAAATTAATTCATAAACGAATCTACTCCTACCTTATCTCCCAAAACATACTCAACCCCTGCCAATTTGGATTCAGGCCTAATAAAAATACTAATGATGCTATTATACACATGCTAGAACATATATACACTGCAATAGAGAAAAAAGAAGTCCCACTGGGGATCTTCATTGACTTACGTAAAGCTTTTGATACAGTTGACCATGACTTGCTCCACGTAAAATTGTCACACTATGGTATAAGAGGGCACTCCCTCAACTACCTCAAGTCATACCTCAGCAACAGAAGCCAATATGTGTACGCAAATGGGGCAAACTCTTCTGCGCAACCAATTACAGTTGGTGTCCCACAGGGAAGTGTCCTTGGCCCTCTTCTCTTTCTCCTATACATAAATGACCTTCCAAATGCTTCGCAATTACTCAAACCCACACTATTTGCAGATGACACTACATACGTCTTCTCTCACCCGAGCCCAGTCACACTAGCCAATACTGTAAATACCGAATTACAGAAAATATCTACCTGGATGAGGACTAACAAACTTACACTAAACATTGACAAAACCTACTTCATTCAGTTTGGTAACAGAGCTACAGATGTCCCTCTTAACATAATGATAAACGGATCACCTATCACAAAGCTAACAGAGGGAAAATTCTTAGGAATCCACCTTGATAATAGACTCAAATTTCATACACATATACAACAAATTTCTAAGAAAATTTCCAAGACTGTAGGCATACTATCGAAGATACGGTACTATGTTCCACAGTCAGCCCTCCTGGCCCTATATCACTCTCTTATTTACCCCTATCTCACCTATGGAATTTGTGCATGGGGCTCAACAACAATTAACCATCTCAGACCACTAATTACCCAACAAAAGGCTGCAGTTAGAATGATAACAAATTCTCACTACAGGCAGCACACTCCACCAATATTCAATACACTAAACCTACTCACCATACAAAACATCCATACTTATTACTGCACCTATTACATACATAGAACACTTAACTCTGATATTAACCCTCCCCTCAAACATCTCCTTGCCAACCTCAACAGAACACATGACCATAACACAAGGCACAGATCACTCTTTGATGTTCCTCGTGTTCATCTCACACTATGCAAAAACTCAATGCACATAAAAGGCCCTAAAATCTGGAATTCATTACCTGTAAATATAAAAGAAACACTACCTGTTTATAAATTCAAGTCTCTACTCAAAGATCACTTACTCACCCAAAACCAAATAAATACTGAATAACTGAACCTTATAAATTGTATATCTTAAATGTTTCTCACAATTATATCACATAAATGTTAAACCTAAAACCCAATCTAACTTTATTATTTTTTAAATACACTACCTAACAGATCATCCTGAATGCAACCATATGACCTGTCTTTGTAATACTCACTTGTGCTTTATAGTAATCTGTTTACATTAATGTTTTATCACTGACTTCATCATTGCTTAGTTAATCTTAAGTTAATTTTAAGCCAGCCCGTAATGCTATGCATAGTATAAGTGGCTTTGGCATACTGCTCTTATCTGTATTTTTTTGTACCTCTGTATGTGTGCACAAATTTATAATAAATAAATAAATAAATAGTCAACTCCCAAATACAGTGGACGAAAAGGGAGGGTCCCTGGTTAACGATATTTTTCACTCCAGAAGTATGTTCAGGTGCCAGTACTGACCGAATTTGTTCCCATAAGAAATTGTGAAGTAGATTAGTCCATTTCAGACCCCCAAACATACACGTGCAAACGCACTTATATAAATACACTTACATAATTGGTCACATTAGGAGGTGATCGTTAAGCGGGGGTCCACTGTACATGTATAGCCTCTCCTCACTTAATGATGGAGTTCCATTCCTAAGATCATGTCCGTAAACGAATTCGTTGCTAAGCCAGAAGTATACTATAATGGTAGTGGGTTTGTGTCAGCTATCTTTGATATTGTTTTAATGTCACCTCAGCACCATTTGTAACATTTCTGGTACATTTTTAAATGTTTATACAGTAGTGTACTGTTTATTGTAATAAACAGAATAGAGGAAATCAGCTCTAATATACATTATTTAGGCATGCATGCATACTGGTCAGAGAGCCTGTCATAAGTCCGAGGCGTTGGAAAACGAGTACATCGCTAAGTGAGGAGGGGCTGTACAGGAATACAGTGGACCCCCGCTTAACGATCACCTCCCAATGCGACCAATTATGTAAGTGTATTTATGTAAGTGCGTTTGTACGTGTATGTTTGGGGGTCTGAAATGCACTAATCTACTTCACAATATTCCTTATGGGAACAAATTCGGTCAGTACTGGCACCTGAACATACTACTGGAATGAAAAAAGTTCGTTAACCGGGGGTCCACTGTACTTCATTAATGTGGCAGGTTAGGTTCCACACCGCTGCCATAAAGCAAACATCACCTTAAAGTGACTCACAGCCAATTTTTCACTTGTCAGTGCATATAAAAGCCTAAAGATATGTTTACACTATCATTTATTAAGTGTGCAACAGCACTAAGCCTTAAAGAGAGGCACAAATTTAAAATTTATGAAAACTATCCTAGGAGCAAGAAAAGTGCCAAAAATAAACATGAATACAATTCAAAAGCACTGTATTTGCAAAGCACTCTAAAGTAAGAACCATATTAACTTTTAAACGGTCCAAACAAATCGACGTTCAAATTCGTATTGCTATAAAAGTAGATCTACTTTTCTTTACATATTTTCAAATATAACAAAAAAATGTAGATAAAAGTTTTTTTTACACATTTTCAAATGTAAAACAAAAAAGAAGATCTACATTTTTTTATATACTTTCAGATGTTGAAAAAACGTATATATACGTTTTGGACCATTTAAAGGTTAACAAGGTATGCCTGTAGTGTTATACATTCATACAATAGTCTCCAAGGCAGCCAGTTGCCTTAACATAAACAGTTATTTATATATTTAACCATGTTGACAGGCAAGTCATATTAATATATTTTCAATCTGCTTAATTTTTTTTTTAATACACTTAACCCGTAAACGGTCCAAACGTATATACAGTGGACCCCCGCTTAACGATAACCTCCGAATACGACCAATTATGTAAGTGTATTTATGTAAGTGCGTTTGTACGTGTATGTTTGGGGGTCTGAAATGGACTAATCTACTTCACAATATTCCTTATGGGAAAAAATTCGGTCAGTACTGGCACCTGAACATACTACTGGAATGAAAAAAGTTTGTTAACCGGGGGTCCACTGTATACGTTTTTTCAACATTTGAAAGTATGTAAAAAAAGTAGATCTTCTTCTTTTTTTTTTTTTACATTTGAAAATGTGTAAAAAAACTTTGATCTACTTTTTTTTTGTTATATTTGAAAATATGTAAAAAAAATGTAGATCTACTTTTGGAGCACTACACATGTGAACGTAGATCTGCTTGGACCGTTTACGGGCTAAACTTTTAACTATAGTTATTATGCCACTATCATCTCAATAATCTTTAACATACTGCCGGCTACAGACATGTCTGATGGGCAAGTAGACACTTTCCTAAATGTTATAGGCATACATTATTCACATTTAACCTAGGAATGGATAACCCAACAAAGTTGAAAAGTTTGAGTTAATTTCTGGGGTACTCAAATTCTATTGTAAGTCATCAAATTCCAATGGGTCTTCAACTTTTAACAATACTTGGGAAAACATGTCAGACAAAACACAGAAGCCATTCGCAAGTCACAGCCGACACATGTTGGGAAAATTCAACATGATGACTATAGATATATCTAAGGATTAGAGTCATAGTTTTAGGTAAAATGATTAGATAAGCAGTGTAATTCTTTCTGGAATGAATATTTTGAGGAACTGTTAAATGTTGATGAAGATAGGGAAGCTGTGATTTCATGTATAGGGCAAGGAGGAATGATATCTTGTAAGAGTGAGGAAGAGCCAATTGTGAGTGTGGGGGAAGTTCGTGAGGCAGTAGGTAAAATGAAAGGGGGTAAGGCAGCCGGGATTGATGGGATAAAGATAGAAATGTTAAAAGCAGGTGAGGATATAGTTTTGGAGTGGTTGGTGCTATTATTTAATAAATGTATGGAAGAGGGTAAGGTACCTAGGGATTGGCAGAGAGCATGCATAGTTCCTTTGTATAAAGGCAAAGGGGACAAAAGAGAGTGCAAAAATTATAGGGGATAAGTCTGTTGAGTATACCTGGTAAAGTGTATGGTAGAGTTATTATTGAAAGAATTAAGAGTAAGACGGAGAATAGGATAGCAGATGAACAAGGAGGCTTTAGGAAAGGTAGGGGGTGTGTGGACCAGGTGTTTACAGTGAAACATATAATTTTATTATTTTTTTATTATCACACCGGCCGATTCCCACCAAGGCAGGGTGGCCCGAAAAAGAAAAACTTTCACCATCAGTATTTAGATAAGGCTAAAGAGGTTTTTGTGGCATTTATGGATTTGGAAAAGGCGTATGACAGGGTGGATAGGGGGGCAATGTGGCAGATGTTGCAGGTGTATGGTGTAGGAGGTAGGTTACTGAAAGCAGTGAAGAGTTTTTACGAGGATAGTGAGGCTCAAGTTAGAGTATGTAGGAAAGAGGGAGATTATTTCCCAGTAAAAGTAGGCCTTAGACAAGGATGTGTGATGTCACCGTGGTTGTTTAATATATTTATAGATGGGGTTGTAAGAGAAGTAAATGCGAGGGTCTTGGCAAGAGGCGTGGAGTTAAAAGATAAAGAATCACACATAAAGTGGGAGTTGTCACAGTTGCTCTTTGCTGATGACACTGTGCTCTTGGGAGATTCTGAAGAGAAGTTGCAGAGATTGGTGGATGAATTTGGTAGGGTATGCAAAAGAAGAAAATTAAAAGTGAATACAGGAAAGAGTAAGGTTATGAGGATAACAAAAAGATTAGGTGATGAAAGATTGGATATCAGATTGGAGGGAGAGAGTATGGAGGAGGTGAATGTATTCAGATATTTGGGAGTGGACGTGTCAGCGGATGGGTCTATGAAAGATGAGGTGAATCATAGAATTGATGAGGGGAAAAGGGTGAGTGGTGCACTTAGGAGTCTGTGGAGACAAAGAACTTTGTCCTTGGAGGCAAAGAGGGGAATGTATGAGAGTATAGTTTTACCAACGCTCTTATATGGGTGTGAAGCATGGGTGATGAATGTTGCAGCGAGGAGAAGGCTGGAGGCAGTGGAGATGTCATGTCTGAGGGCAATGTGTGGTGTGAATATAATGCAGAGAATTCGTAGTTTGGAAGTTAGGAGGAGGTGCGGGATTACCAAAACTGTTGTCCAGAGGGCTGAGGAAGGGTTGTTGAGGTGGTTCGGACATGTAGAGAGAATGGAGCGAAACAGAATGACTTCAAGAGTGTATCAGTCTGTAGTGGAAGGAAGGCGGGGTAGGGGTCAGCCTAGGAAAGGTTGGAGGGAGGGGGTAAAGGAGGTTTTGTGTGCGAGGGGCTTGGACTTCCAGCAGGCATGCGTGAGCGTGTTTGATAGGAGTGAATGGAGACAAATGGTTTTTAATACTTGACGTGCTGTTGGAGTGTGAGCAAAGTAACATTTATGAAGGGGTTCAGGGAAACCGGCAGGCCGGACTTGAGTCCTGGAGATGGGAAGTACAGTGCCTGCACTCTGAAGGAGGGGTGTTAATGTTGCAGTTTAAAAACTGTAGTGTAAAGCACCCTTCTGGCAAGACAGTGATGGAGTGAATGATGGTGAAAGTTTTTCTTTTTCGGGCAGCCCTGCCTTGGTGGGAATCGGCCAGTGTGTTAATATAAAATATAAATTTTATAGAATGGAAGACATATTACAGAAATTGAGATGATTTTGACTGGTTTTACAATGAAAAGTACCTTGAAATTGAGCTCAAAGTAGCAGAAATGTTCAATTTTTACCAAATTTCAAAAGTAAACAAATCATGCCAAGCGTCCAATACACATCAACTGGCGAGTCTAATATTCTTTCACAAGTGCGCCAATAATATTTATACCATTTTTTACACTATGCAGTAGTCTGCATAACAGTAAATCTTATATTTTTTGTGAGAATAAAAATTCAAAGTGGAAAGCAAAAGAATATAAGAGGGGCCTTGAGACGTGACTAATGACCAGAGGAAATGTCATTTTAGTGCCAGGAATGTCTTTCTTGTTTATTCTGGACCCTATTCGGAAATTGGCATCTTTTGAAATTTGTGTGAAATTGGCAAAATTGCTAAATTCTGACCACTGTACTGGATAGTTGAATTTCATAAATGGGTGGTTTCTTGCACCCATTCGATAGAAAAAATGGAGTTCTAGCGAAATATTCATGTTTTTTGTCGACTAGTACAGTGGAATTGGCCGAAAATGGGGCTCAAAGTGGGCAAAATCGCCGATGCGTAAACATCGCCGAGACCGCTAACTTCGCGAGAGCATAATTCCGTAAGTTTTCCATCAAATTTCAAATTTTTGGTGTCCTTATGATCAGGAAAAGATTTTCTATCTTTTCATAAAAGAAAATATTTTTTTTTTTTTTTTTTAATTTGGCCGACCCTGAGAACGAGTTTCGGAGAGGGCCTGTCGACCCTCAAAGGGTTAATTGAATAAGTATGGATGTTCTTAATGGTGAGCAGATTCAGACTTTTGAAAATTGGTGGAGCATGCTCACTAAACAACGGAGTTCCATTCCTAAGACCACGTCGGTAAATGAAATCGTCACTAAGTAAGGAGTATTATACTATAATGGTAGTGGGTTTGTGTCAACCATCTCAAATGTTTATACAGTAATGTACTGTATATTGTGATAAACAGAAGAGAGGAAATCCGCTCTAATATACACTATTTAGGTATGCACATTGGTCAGAGAGCCCGTCGTAAGTCCAAGTCTTCAGTAAACGAGCACATCGCCAAGAGAGAAGAGGCTATAAGTCACTGTATCTAGCTTTTTGGGGTTATCCTAAGTAATTTATGTTATATGATAATTGTACTTATGTGTACAAGCAGACTCTGCTTTACAGCACTTTGCTTTATGGCATTTCGCTAATGCAGCAGTTTTCATTTATACCAATTCTTCATTTATTCAGATTTCCTTGTTGAATCAAGACCACTCACAGTGTCGGCTGGTTACCTCGGACACAGGTGTCAGGTCACCTCAGACACAGGTGCTGGGTGGCAGGTCACCTCAGACAGGTGTCAGGTGGCAGGTCGCTTCAGACACAGGTGGCAAGTCACTTCAGACATAGGTGCTGGGTGGCAGGTCACCTCATACACAGGTGTCTAATGGCAGGTCACTTCAGACAGAAGTGTCAGGTCACCTCAGGTGTCAGGTCACCTCAGACAGGTGTCAGGTGGAAGGTTACCTCAGGTACAGGTAGCCTGAGACATAGGTGTCTGGCAGGTCATCTCAGACACAGGTGTCAGGTCACCTCAGACACAGGTGTTGGGTGTCATGTCACCTCAGACACAGGTAGCCTGAGACATAGGTGTCCGGCAGGTCATCTCAGACACAGGTGTCAGGTCACCTGAAACACAGGTGGCAGGTCACAGGTGTTGTGTATCATCACTTCAGATAAAAGTGATGTGCAGGTCACATCAGGCACAAATGTTGCAATGGTTATCTCAGACACATGTGTTGTGTATCAGGTCACCTCATACACAGATGTTGTGCTGCAGGTTACCTCAGATACAGGTGTCATGCAGGTCACCTCAGGCAGGTCTCCTCCACTGTGGATCAGGTCACCTTGGACAAAAGTGTTGTGCATCAGGTCAACTCAGATATTGTGCAGGTCACCTCAGATACAGGTATTGTGCAGGTCACCTTTGACAGTTGTTCAAGTCACCTCAAACATGTCGTGCAAGTCACCTCAGATGGGTGTTTTGCAGGTCACCTCAGATACTGGTGTTGTAGAGGTCACCTCAGATATAGGTGTTGTGCAGGTCACCTTAGAAGTGCTGTGGTCACTTCAGATACAGGTATTGTGCAGGTCATCTCAAACACAAGTGCTGTGCAGGTCACCACAAACAGGTATTGTGTAGGTCACTTCAAACACAGGTGCCAGGCAAGAGGTCACCTCAAACACAGGTGTTGTGCAGCAGGTCACCTCAAACAGGTGCTGTGCAGGTCACCTCAAACAGGTGTTGTGTAGATCACTTCAAACAGGTGCTGTGCAGGTCACCTCAAACAGGTGTTGTAAAGGTCACTTCAAACACAGGTGCTGTGCAGGTCACCACACAGGTGCTGTGCAGGTCACCACACAGGTGCTGTGCAGGTCACCACACAGGTGCTATACAGGTCACCACACAGGTGCTATGCAGGTCACCACACAGGTGCTGTGCAGGTCACCACACAGGTGCTATGCAGGTCACCACACAGGTGCTATGCAGGTCACCACACAGGCACTATGCAGGTCACCACACAGGTGCTATGCAGGTCACCACACAGGTGCTATGCAGGTCACCACACAGGTGCTATGCAGGTCACCACACAGGTGCTATGCAGGTCACCACACAGGTGCTATGCAGGTCACCACACAGGTGCTATGCAGGTCACCACACAGGTGCTATGCAGGTCACAACACAGGTGCTATGCAGGTCACCACACAGGTGCTGTGCAGGTCACTACACAGGTGCTATACAGGTCACCACACAGGTGCTATGCAGGTCACCACACAGGTACTGTGCAGGTCACTACACAGGTGCTATGCAGGTCACCACACAGGCACTATGCAGGTCGCCACAGGTGTTATACAGGTCACCACACAGGTTCTATGCAGGTCACCACACAGGTGCTGTGCAGGTCACCACACAGGCACTATGCAAGTCACCACAGGTGCTATGCAGATCACCACACAGGTGCTATGCAGGTCACCACACAGGTGTTGCGCAGCAGGCCACCTCAAACACAGGTGTTGTGCAGGTCACACAGGCACTATGCAGGTCACCACAGAGACACTATGCAGGTCAACACACAGGCACTATGCAGGTCACCACACAGGCACTATGCAGGTCACCACACAGGTGCTATGCAGGTCACCACACAGGCACTATGCAGGTCACCACACAGGTGCTATGCAAGTCACCACACAGGCACTATGCAGGTCACCACACAGGTGCTGTGCAGGTCATCACACAGGTGCTGTGCAGGTCACCACACAGGTGCTGTGCAGGTCACCACACAGGTGCTGTGCAGGTCACCACACAGGTGCTGTGCAGGTCACCACACAGGTGCTGTGCAGGTCACCACACAGGTGCTGTGCAGGTCACCACACAGGCACTATGCAGGTCACCACACAGGTGCTGTGCAGGTCACCACACAGGTGCTGTGCAGGTCACCACACAGGCACTATGCAGGTCACCACACAGGTGCTGCGCAGGTCACCACACAGGCACTATGCAGGTCACCACACAGGCACTATGCAGGTCACCACACAGGCACTATGCAGGTCACCACACAAGTGCTGTGCAGGTCACCACACAGGCACTATGCAGGTCACCACACAGGCACTATGCAGGTCACCACACAGGCACTATGCAGGTCACCACACAGGCACTATACAGGTCACCACACAGGTGCTATACAGGTCACCACACAGGTGCTATACAGGTCATAACACAGGCACTATACAGGTCACCACACAGGTGCACACGAAAATCACTCATTACGAAAGCAAAAGACTTGGCAGACGATGCACCATCCCCCCAATGAAAAGCAGGGGTGTCACTAGCACGTTAAGAGACCATACAATAAGTGTCAGGGGCCCGAGACTGTTCAACTGCCTCCCAGCACACATAAGGGGGATTACCAACAGACCCCTGGCAGTCTTCAAGCTGGCACTGGACAAGCACCTAAAGTCAGTTCCTGATCAGCCGGGCTGTAGCTCGTATGTTGGTTTGCGTGCAGCCAGCAGCAACAGCCTGGTTGATCAGGCTCTGATCCACCAGGAGGCCTGGTCTCAGACCGGGCCGCGGGGGCGTTGACCCCCGGAACTCTCTCCAGGTAAACTCCAGGTAAACTCCAGGTGCTATGCAGGTCACCACACAGGCACTATGCAGGTCACCACACAGGCACTATACAGGTCACCACACAGGTGCTATACAGGTCACCACACAGGCACTATACAGGTCACCACACAGGTGCTATACAGGTCACCACACAGGCACTATACAGGTCACCACACAGGTGCTATACAGGTCACCACACAGGTGGTATACAGGTCACAACACAGGTGCTATACAGGTCACAACACAGGCACTATACAGGTCACCACACAGGTGCTATACAGGTCACCACACAGGTGGTATACAGGTCACAACACAGGTGCTATACAGGTCACAACAGGCACTATGCAGGTCACAACACAGGCACTATGCAGGTCACAACACAGGCACTATGCAGGTCACAACACAGGTGCTATACAGGTCACAACACAGGCACTATACAGGTCACAACACAGGCACTATACAGGTCACCACACAGGTGCTATACAGGTCACCACACAGGTGGTATACAGGTCACAACACAGGTGCTATACAGGTCACAACAGGCACTATGCAGGTCACAACACAGGCACTATGCAGGTCACAACACAGGCACTATGCAGGTCACAACACAGGTGCTATACAGGTCACAACACAGGCACTATACAGGTCACAACACAGGCACTATGCAAGTCACAACACAGGCACTATGCAGGTCACAACACAGGTCACAACACAGGCACTATACAGGTCACAACACAGGCACTATACAGGTCACAACATAGGCACTATACAGGTCACAACACAGGCACTATACAGGTCACAACACAGGCACTATACAGGTCACAACACAGGCACTATACAAGTCACAACACAGGCACTATACAGGTCACAACACAGGCACTATACAGGTCACAACACAGGCACTATACAGGTCACAACACAGGCACTATACAGGTCACAACACAGGCACTATACAGGTCACAACACAGGCACTATACAGGTCACAACACAGGCACTATACAGGTCACAATACAGGCACTATAAAGGTCACAACACAGGTCACAACACAGACACTATACAGGTCACAACACAGGCACTATACAGGTCACAACACAGGCACTATACAGGTCACAACACAGGCACTATACAGGTCACCACACAGGCACTATACAGGTCACAACACAGGCACTATACAGGTCACCACACAGGCACTATACAGGTCACAACACAGGCACTATACAGGTCACCACACAGGCACTATACAGGTCACAACACAGGCACTATACAGGTCACAACACAGGCACTATACAGGTCACAACACAGGCACTATACAGGTCACAACACAGGCACTATACAGGTCACAACACAGGCACTATACAGGTCACAACACAGGCACTATACAGGTCACAACACAGGCACTATACAGGTCACAACACAGGCACTATACAGGTCACAACACAGGCACTATACAGGTCACAACACAGGCACTATACAGGTCACAACACAGGTCACAACACAGGCACTATACAGGTCACAACACAGGCACTATACAGGTCACAACACAGGCACTATGCAGGTCACAACACAGGCACTATACAGGTCACCACACAGGCACTATACAGGTCACAACACAGGCACTATACAGGTCACCACACAGGCACTATACAGGTCACAACACAGGCACTATACAGGTCACCACACAGGCACTATACAGGTCACAACACAGGCACCATACAGGTCACAACACAGGCACTATACAGGTCACAACACAGGCACTATACAGGTCACAACACAGGCACTATACAGGTCACAACACAGGCACTATACAGGTCACAACACAGGCACTATACAGGTCACAACACAGGCACTATACAGGTCACAACACAGGCACTATACAGGTCACAACATAGGCACTATACAGGTCACAACACAGGCACTATACAGGTCACAACACAGGCACTATACAGGTCACAACACAGGCACTATACAGGTCACAACACAGGCACTATACAGGTCACAACACAGGCACTATACAGGTCACAACATAGGCACTATACAGGTCACAACACAGGCACTATACAGGTCACAACACAGGCACTATACAGGTCACAACACAGGCACTATACAGGTCACAACACAGGTGCTATGCAGGTCACCACACAGGTGCTGTGCAGGTCACTACACAGGTGCTATACAGGTCACCACACAGGTGCTATGCAGGTCACCACACAGGTACTGTGCAGGTCACTACACAGGTGCTATGCAGGTCACCACACAGGCACTATGCAGGTCGCCACAGGTGTTATACAGGTCACCACACAGGTTCTATGCAGGTCACCACACAGGTGCTGTGCAGGTCACCACACAGGCACTATGCAAGTCACCACAGGTGCTATGCAGATCACCACACAGGTGCTATGCAGGTCACCACACAGGTGTTGCGCAGCAGGCCACCTCAAACACAGGTGTTGTGCAGGTCACACAGGCACTATGCAGGTCACCACAGAGACACTATGCAGGTCAACACACAGGCACTATGCAGGTCACCACACAGGCACTATGCAGGTCACCACACAGGCACTATGCAGGTCACCACACAGGTGCTATGCAGGTCACCACACAGGCACTATGCAGGTCACCACACAGGTGCTATGCAAGTCACCACACAGGCACTATGCAGGTCACCACACAGGTGCTGTGCAGGTCATCACACAGGTGCTGTGCAGGTCACCACACAGGTGCTGTGCAGGTCACCACACAGGTGCTGTGCAGGTCACCACACAGGTGCTGTGCAGGTCACCACACAGGTGCTGTGCAGGTCACCACACAGGTGCTGTGCAGGTCACCACACAGGCACTATGCAGGTCACCACACAGGTGCTGTGCAGGTCACCACACAGGTGCTGTGCAGGTCACCACACAGGCACTATGCAGGTCACCACACAGGTGCTGCGCAGGTCACCACACAGGCACTATGCAGGTCACCACACAGGCACTATGCAGGTCACCACACAGGCACTATGCAGGTCACCACACAAGTGCTGTGCAGGTCACCACACAGGCACTATGCAGGTCACCACACAGGCACTATGCAGGTCACCACACAGGCACTATGCAGGTCACCACACAGGCACTATACAGGTCACCACACAGGTGCTATACAGGTCACCACACAGGTGCTATACAGGTCATAACACAGGCACTATACAGGTCACCACACAGGTGCACACGAAAATCACTCATTACGAAAGCAAAAGACTTGGCAGACGATGCACCATCCCCCCAATGAAAAGCAGGGGTGTCACTAGCACGTTAAGAGACCATACAATAAGTGTCAGGGGCCCGAGACTGTTCAACTGCCTCCCAGCACACATAAGGGGGATTACCAACAGACCCCTGGCAGTCTTCAAGCTGGCACTGGACAAGCACCTAAAGTCAGTTCCTGATCAGCCGGGCTGTAGCTCGTATGTTGGTTTGCGTGCAGCCAGCAGCAACAGCCTGGTTGATCAGGCTCTGATCCACCAGGAGGCCTGGTCTCAGACCGGGCCGCGGGGGCGTTGACCCCCGGAACTCTCTCCAGGTAAACTCCAGGTAAACTCCAGGTGCTATGCAGGTCACCACACAGGCACTATGCAGGTCACCACACAGGCACTATACAGGTCACCACACAGGTGCTATACAGGTCACCACACAGGCACTATACAGGTCACCACACAGGTGCTATACAGGTCACCACACAGGCACTATACAGGTCACCACACAGGTGCTATACAGGTCACCACACAGGTGGTATACAGGTCACAACACAGGTGCTATACAGGTCACAACACAGGCACTATACAGGTCACCACACAGGTGCTATACAGGTCACCACACAGGTGGTATACAGGTCACAACACAGGTGCTATACAGGTCACAACAGGCACTATGCAGGTCACAACACAGGCACTATGCAGGTCACAACACAGGCACTATGCAGGTCACAACACAGGTGCTATACAGGTCACAACACAGGCACTATACAGGTCACAACACAGGCACTATACAGGTCACCACACAGGTGCTATACAGGTCACCACACAGGTGGTATACAGGTCACAACACAGGTGCTATACAGGTCACAACAGGCACTATGCAGGTCACAACACAGGCACTATGCAGGTCACAACACAGGCACTATGCAGGTCACAACACAGGTGCTATACAGGTCACAACACAGGCACTATACAGGTCACAACACAGGCACTATGCAGGTCACAACACAGGCACTATGCAGGTCACAACACAGGTCACAACACAGGCACTATACAGGTCACAACACAGGCACTATACAGGTCACAACATAGGCACTATACAGGTCACAACACAGGCACTATACAGGTCACAACACAGGCACTATACAGGTCACAACACAGGCACTATACAAGTCACAACACAGGCACTATACAGGTCACAACACAGGCACTATACAGGTCACAACACAGGCACTATACAGGTCACAACACAGGCACTATACAGGTCACAACACAGGCACTATACAGGTCACAACACAGGCACTATACAGGTCACAACACAGGCACTATACAGGTCACAATACAGGCACTATACAGGTCACAACACAGGTCACAACACAGACACTATACAGGTCACAACACAGGCACTATACAGGTCACAACACAGGCACTATACAGGTCACAACACAGGCACTATACAGGTCACCACACAGGCACTATACAGGTCACAACACAGGCACTATACAGGTCACCACACAGGCACTATACAGGTCACAACACAGGCACTATACAGGTCACCACACAGGCACTATACAGGTCACAACACAGGCACTATACAGGTCACAACACAGGCACTATACAGGTCACAACACAGGCACTATACAGGTCACAACACAGGCACTATACAGGTCACAACACAGGCACTATACAGGTCACAACACAGGCACTATACAGGTCACAACACAGGCACTATACAGGTCACAACACAGGCACTATACAGGTCACAACACAGGCACTATACAGGTCACAACACAGGCACTATACAGGTCACAACACAGGTCACAACACAGGCACTATACAGGTCACAACACAGGCACTATACAGGTCACAACACAGGCACTATGCAGGTCACAACACAGGCACTATACAGGTCACCACACAGGCACTATACAGGTCACAACACAGGCACTATACAGGTCACCACACAGGCACTATACAGGTCACAACACAGGCACTATACAGGTCACCACACAGGCACTATACAGGTCACAACACAGGCACCATACAGGTCACAACACAGGCACTATACAGGTCACAACACAGGCACTATACAGGTCACAACACAGGCACTATACAGGTCACAACACAGGCACCATACAGGTCACAACACAGGCACTATACAGGTCACAACACAGGCACTATACAGGTCACAACACAGGCACTATACAGGTCACAACACAGGCACTATACAGGTCACAACACAGGCACTATACAGGTCACAACACAGGCACTATACAGGTCACAACACAGGCACTATACAGGTCACAACATAGGCACTATACAGGTCACAACACAGGCACTATACAGGTCACAACACAGGCACTATACAGGTCACAACACAGGCACTATACAGGTCACAACACAGGCACTATACAGGTCACAACACAGGCACTATACAGGTCACAACATAGGCACTATACAGGTCACAACACAGGCACTATACAGGTCACAACACAGGCACTATACAGGTCACAACACAGGCACTATACAGGTCACCACACAGGTGTAACACCTGCAACACCCAAACGTTACACATATTCTTAACTCATCAGAGAGCAGAGCTCCACTTCCTGGGATCCAAAGCTCCACACCGGCATCAACACAGGTGACAGGGCGGCAGACACACCTGTGTGAGGTGTGGGCGGCACCACCCAACAGGCGACACCACCCAACGGGCGGCACCACCCACACCCCCCACCACCCAGTAAACACTTAAAACCTACCTCAAGTGGAGCCTCCAGAGCAGTAAATAAGGATCCCTGAAGGAGCACAGGAGCCTCCTCCACCCTCCTCCACCCTCTACAACACCACCCACTACTTTATTTAACACAATCCCCATCTTAAATTAACATTGCCTGGCCGGCTGGATCACTGGGCTCCGTCATGCACATACCTGCACTAATAACATTGATAATTTAACAATAATTGTTGACACATCTCAAGTGACACTGTCAAGGATCTTACAGATCCCACGTGACCACCTGCCACGATATTAATTTATTATGTGTTTTTTGGGGTTAATTAACATCTGTGGGGCATCTTGTTATTATTGTGACGTTAATATCTGGTTATATGTGTTAATTATGTATTTTGGTGGTGTGTAATTAGTGTATAGTGGGAAAATAATGGTTATAAGTTTGTTAATGTGGCGAGGTGTGGCAATGTTGTAAGATCTACATCCAAAACAGTGGGACTCTGAGCTGTGATTGGTCGAGCACCGCCGTGACGTCACACACTGTGATTTAATTGGTTGAGTTCCACTGTGACGTCATGCTTCATCATTTGGGATAAACCACTTGCTCATCATCTCAGATATAACACAATATTAACTACATCGTTCGGTTATTATATATAAAAATCGATTTTAAAAAAATAATTAAGTGTAATAAATCAGGGTGAGGGAAGCGGGGGCGGCGACCCACACCCAAAAAATTCAAAATTCATTATTTAGCTATAAGCTTTTCCATATATAACACAATCTGTGTTAATCAATTTCTGATATAGAACTGCATCTTCATAATAAAATAAGCTTGTATTATTGTATTCGTGTATTGTATCCTGTATTTTTGTATCCACGCTTAAACGCTTTTACTTGTCAACGATTCATACTTATACATCATATAAGAAAATGTTACAAATATTCTAAATTTATACCAAGAAAATAAAATAATACACAATTTGCACGACAACATTATAAAATATTGTTTCAAGAAGAGAGAATATTATACAAAGTAAAATATGAATCGCGTGTCGGCTGCACCGGGACAAGATGGCTGGCGGCTTCGTCTCTAGAATATATCATAATGTGTTCCGGCGGACCTCCTCGTTCGTGCTGGCAACCGTCGCTGGCGCCTTTATGTTTGAGCGAGGCTTTGACATGTTGGCAGACACAATATTTGACAACATAAACAAGGGAGTAAGTGTTGAAGTGCCGGGACGGCTCCAGCTAATATTTTTGTAAATATTTATCCATCAAGGAAGGTTCCTTGATGTTGCTGAGGGGCTCTTGATTTAGGGAATTGGATCTGTGCTCCAGTTCCCCTAAATGCCTTCCACATCCCCCCCCCTAGGCGCTATATAATCCTCCGGGTTTAGCGCTTCCCCCTTGATTATAATAATTTGTAAATATTTATCCATCAAGGGAGGTTCCTTGATGTCGATGATGGGCTCTTGATCCGTGGAACTGAACCCGATTTTCATTTCCTCGGATCGAAACTGAATGCCTCAAATTTCCCCCAGGAGCTGTATGACCCCCTGCGGGTTTAGCGCTTCCCCATAAATGTAACGTAAGTTTAAAAGTTCATCATCTCTTAATTGTGACATTTTTTTATTGTAAGTAAACTTTTTAGTAGCAAAAAAAAACAAACTATATTTTAACTTAAGGTAAGATTTATTTAAGATATTTCCCTTACGGGTTTAGCGCTTAAATTTGTATTTTTTTTTTTTTTGTTAGGTAATTTACACGTGTTACTATACAATAACTATAATCATACAGGTTTACTTATCTGTTTTAAGTTAATTTTTTTAACTTTTAAGGTTTAAATATGATTTTCTTTCTTTCTAAAGGTTACAATGTGTAATTATAATTTTGGTTTAATGTCACAATTTTGGTTTAATAAGTCACAATTTTGGTTTAATAAGTCACAATTTTGGTTTAATAAGTCACAATTTAGGTTTAATAAGTCACAATTTAGGTTTAATAAGTCACAATTTAGGTTTAATAAGTCACAATTTAGGTTTAATAAGTCACAATTTAGGTTTAATAAGTCACAATTTAGGTTTAATAAGTCACAATTTAGGTTCAATAAGTCACAATTTAGGTTTAATAAGTCACAATTTAGGTTAATAAGTCACAATTTTGGTTTAATAAGTCACAATTTTGGTTTAATAAGTCACAATTTTGGTTTAATGTCACAATTTTGGTTTAATAAGTCACAATTTAGGTTTAATAAGTCACAATTTAGGTTTAATAAGTCAATTTAGGTTTAATAAGTCACAATTTAGGTTTAATAAGTCACAATTTTGGTTTAATAAGTCACAATTTTGGTTTAATGTCACAATTTAGGTTTAATAAGTCACAATTTAGGTTTAATAAGTCACAATTTTGGTTTAATAAGTCACAATTTTGGTTTAATAAGTCACAATTTAGGTTTAATAAGTCACAATTTTGGTTTAATAAGTCACAATTTAGGTTTAATAAGTCACAATCATGCCGGGGTATTTCAGGCAGACTCGTCCTAGTACATAATAACTAAAATCTAGACGATAAGAGTGGTTAACTTTTATTAAAATCTTTATATAATGTTAATACTAATGTGAGGTTGTCAAGATGGACATTTATAAGAAAAATAATCTTGAAGTTGTGTATAATATAAATAATATTACAATCAATAGTTCCAACAGTAATATTTCATGGATTGGCAGATGTTTAATAAGATATTAACCCGTAAACGGTCCAAACGTATATATACGTTTTTTCAACATTTGAAAGTATGTAAAAAAAGTAGATCTTTTTGTTTTTTTACATTTGAAAATGTGTAAAAAAAACTTTGATCTACTTTTTTTTTTGTTATGATTGAAAATTTGTAAAAATAAAACGTAGATCTACTTTTGTAGCACTACACATGTGAACGTAGATCTGCTTGGACTGTTTACGGGTTAACCCTTAAACTGTCCAAACATAGAGCTACGTTGATGTGCGTAGCGCTCCAGACGTAGGTCTACCTTTTTTTTTTTTACATGCTTTCAAATGGAGAAAATAAAGGTTGGAGCGCTACGCGTGTGAATGTAGATCTACGTTTGGACAGTTTGTTCAGTTATACACAATTAATACCTGGTTACCTGGAGGTTATTCCGGGGATCAACGCCCCCGCGGCCCGGTCCATGACCAGGCCTCCCGATGGATCAGGGCCTGATCAACTAGGCTGTTACTGCTGGCCGCACGCAGTCCAACGTACGAGCCACAGCCCGGCTGATCCGGCACTGACTTTAGGTATCTGTCCAGCTCTCTCTTGAAGGCAGCCAGGGGTTTATTGGCAATTCCCCTAATGCTTGATGGGAGGCTGTTGAACAGTTTTGGGCCCCGGACACTTATGGTGTTTTCTCTTAGTGTACCAATGGCGCCCCTACTTTTTATTGGCGGCATTTTGCATCGCCTGCCCAGTCTTTTACTTTCGTAGGGAGTGATTTCTGTGTGCAGATTTGGGACCATTCCTTCCAAGATTTTCCAAGTGTAGATTATGATATATCTCTCCCTCCTGCGTTCCAACGAGTACAAGTCAAGTGCTTCCAAGCGTTCCCAGTAGTTAAGGTGCTTGACAGAACTTATACGTGCAGTAAAGGATCTCTGTACACTCTCTAGATCTGCGACCCTTACATTATTTTTCCGCTCTACACATATGCTGCTATGTACGATAATTCTATGTAACTGTATTTGTGTATACCTGAATAAACTTACTTGCTAACTTACTTACTAGTCCACTAACACCCAGGATGTGACCCACACCAGTCTACTAATACCCAGGATGTGACCCACACCAGTCCACTAACACCCAGGTACCCATTTTACTTATGGGTGAACACAGACAACAGGTGTAAGGAAACACCAAATGTTTCAACCCTCGCTGGGAATCGAACCTGGACACTCACCGTGTGAAGTGACAGCTTTGCCTACCAGGGCATGGGATACCTTCATGACAGCTGCCTAACGTGACTGTGACTAGTTCATTAGTACAAGTCGGACTGAAATTTCATCATGAGTTTTTTTCGTTTACATGCGGGGGTTCAAATTTTGGGGGGATTTTTAACCCCGGAGGGGTTAATCACCTAGAATATTCCAAGAAAGGCTGTGCGTCATTGAGGGACTGTCTGATTTATTTGTGTATTGTAACAGTCACATTATTGTGCCTCACATACTGTCCACGGTTCCATTCCCTGGTATGAGTGGATACATTAGGCATGTTTCCTGACGTGTGTTGTCCCTATTCACTTAGCAGTAAGTGGGTACTTGAGTGTTAGTGGACTGGTGTGGGTTGCATCCTGGGGGGCAAGATTGAAGGCCTACAATGGTTACAAGACAGCCCTTGGTGACACAGATTTTCTTGGGTTATCCTGACTTGTTAACTCTCAGGATTAAAAATTCATACAAAATCATTTCTTACATGTCTGGTTATGCTATTTATCCCTGCATTACCCTACATTGGTTAATACAGCCTCTCCTCACTTAGCGACGTACTCGTTTACCAACAACTCGGACTTACGACGGGCTCTCTGACCAGTATGCATACCTAAATAATCTACAGTGGACCCTCGTTTTTCGTAATTAATCCATTCCAGAAAGTGTGACTATTTCCGAAATTTACAATTTTCGCCTCTTCAAGGGGGGCTCCTTGGCGTGGTGAAGAGGCTCTTGGTCTGAGGAATTAGACCTATCGGTCTTCTTCCTCAGACCGAACCTAATTACCCCCCAATCTCCCCTCCCCTATCCCATCCTCCCCATCCTCCCCTTTTTCCTTTCCTCCTCCTCCTCCCCACCCCTCCCTTTTGCCCTTCCTCTTTTTGTCCTTTGGGATTTCTCCCACAGGCGCGCTAGTTCCTAGGTAGGGGAAAGGATACCGGGGTCCATCCCATTCCGTTGAGGTTCTTAGCGGTGGCGTAGTTTGCCGTGGAATCTGGATCGCCTGGGGATGTCCCGATCCCTCTCCGGTATCCCGGAGTAGCTTTGGGTGTCTTTCGGGCGACGGGTGTATCTCTGGAAGCCACCTTTCGGATTCCGGGGGTGGTGGCCGAAGGAGGTATGCTTTGTGGCGGATATCCGGCCGCCCTCTCTTTTGTCCACCGAGGTAGCTCGGCAGATGTGAGGTTGCTATCCCGGATTGTTAGTTTACTAGCATGATGGGTAGGGTATGGCACGGGTTCCATGCTGCATCTGCGCTACTTGCGGTGCTGAGGTCCTCTTGGGCGCGGAGGGAGATTTCTGGCCCTTTCATTCCTCCTAGGAACTATCCCTCCCCGGTCCCCCCTTTTTTTTTTCTTTTTTTTATTTTTATTTTCTTTTCTTCTTTCTTTTTTTTTCTTAAAAACAAAAAGAAAGAAGTAACCTAACCATGGCAGCCCTAGTCCATGAACCTGGTACCCCCGGGCCCCTTCTTGATACCGCACCCCGTTCTGACCCCGCCTCGTCTTTGGACCACTCTTCAGACATTCCTCATGCCTCTGTACCTATTGCCGGTGCTGTTTCCTCACCCGCTTCAGGTACTGAGGCCTCGACTGACTCCTTCGATTTATCGGACCTTCGCTCTCCTCTGACTATGCTTCCGGCCTCTCCCTCTACGGTGCGGCAATTTTCAAATCGCCGACCCGTTCCACGTCGGACCAACTCTGGTCCCACGCCTAAACGCCAACGACAATTACCTGCTGATGATACTTCTCCACCTTCTCGTTCTTCTCAGAAACGATCGACACGTCCTTCACTACCTTTCCACGCTCAGTTTCAGACTGAACAGTGGACTAAATTCTTCACTTTACGACCAACTTCCTCTACTGCCTATCTTTCTGACCATAGTATTGGCAAGGCACTCCTACGCCATGTTGGTAAAGATATTTCTTTTCATGCTCTTAAGAGCGGTACGCGCATCATTACCGTACAGAATGCTACCCAGGCTCATGAGCTCTCTCGTCTTTCCCATATCGATACTGTTCCTGTCACTCTTGAAAAACATCATTCCCTCAATTCTTGTAGTGGTACCGTCATTCTGCCCCATACCATAGTTCAACAAAATTTCCAGACATGTGGCACTGACATTCTAGAACAGCTGGAACTCCAAGATCTCCCAATCCTCAAGGTAGACACTTACGTTCTTCCTGCCCGTGGGCGGAGACGATACCCTAGCAATGTGGCTCGTTTAACTTTTGACAGCCGAGAACTCCCATCCTCAGTTTATATAGCAGGACATCGGTTACAAGTTCGAAAGGTGATCCCTACACCACAACAGTGTAGAAATTGCTGGCGATTTGGCCATCCAGCGAAATATTGCAGATCTATCGCCGAATGCCCAGTCTGTGGTGCCGATGACCATTCTAATACGTCTTGCAATCGATCTCCCTCTTGCCTTAACTGTCATGAGGCTCACCCTTCGTACTCTCGCCGTTGTCAGGTCTATTTAAACGAGCGGGAAATCCGTTACCTCAAAGAGACAGAAGGTCTCCCTTATGCCATGGCAGTTTCTCATCTCCGCCTCCAAGGGAGACTCCCACGTGTTTCTTATTCCCGTGTTTCAAAACGTCCCCCCACTTCTGGTATCCCATCTTCTACACCCACCTCTGTGGTTACCTCTCCCATAATCACTCCTGTATCTAATCCTTTTGCTGTCCTCGGCTCAGACGTCCCTACTTCAACGCCTCAGTCTAATCTCGCTTCTTCGAGTTCTCTCTCACAAGCCTCAGTATCGACGAGACCTCGTACGACACCTCCTCCCAATCGTCCCTCTACTTCTCAAAAGTCAAAAAAAGGTCCGTTAACACCTCCTACCCATCTTCCACCTCCTCATTTTACCCTCCCTGTCTCTGTCCCTGGTTCTTCCCCTCTCACTGGCTCAGTTACAAGTGCAGAGGTTCACCCTCCTCCTCGTAATGTACCTTCCTCCCCTGTTCCCTCCCAAGTTTCTTCCTCTTCTGCCACCTCCCAGGTTCCTGCCTCTTCTGTCCCCTGCCACGCTTCTCCAGTTCCCTCCACCCTTTCGCCCCCCCCTACCTTGGTACAGTCCAATACAGTTCCAATCTTTACTCATCCTCCCCCTACCATTCCCAATATTGTCTCCCATACGACATCTCTGAATTCCGAAACACTTGAAGCAATCTCTGAATATATTGCAGAGACCAAACCATCAATGGACACTGATCCACCTTCCGCTCTTTCTCTCTCCTCTGCTCCATCTGCGCAACTCCTTTCTTCACAGCGCACCGTTCCTTCGCTGCTTGAACGTTTTCCACTGCCTCCGCATGTGGACTTTTCTAACCCTTCTAGTCCGTAGGAACCCTTACCTGCGGATTTCAAGTATCTTTATCATTGCCAATCATGGCCTATTTACAGTGGAATATACGCGGCCTCAGGGGTAATCGGGGTGAGCTTCAGATGTTACTCTCCCAGTTTGCCCCTGTTGGTGTTTGCTTACAGGAACCAAAATTACACTCTGCTGTTATTTCTCACATCTCAGGCTATAATTTATTGTATTCTTCAGATCCTTTTCCTGATGGGACCTTTAATGAAAGTGCCCTTCTTCTCCGCACTGATATTCCGTACCATCAGCTATTTGTTCATACTTCGCTGCATTACACAGCAGCCCGTATCCACTTACATAGGTGGTATACGCTCTGTTCTTTATATCTCTCTCCTTCTCGGGCATTATCTATTCCGGATTTTGCCTTCCTTGTTTCGTCATTACCGCCACCGATTCTGTTACTTGGTGATTTTAATGCCCACCATTTCCTCTGGGGGGGGGGGGGTCTCACTGTGATTCCCGTGGAATTCAGTTAGAGGCTTTTCTTGCCACCCACCCCCTCCATGTTTTAAATACAGGTACTCACACCCATTTTGATCCTCGGACTCATACTCTCTCTTGCATCGATCTCTCAGTCTGCTCTTCCTCCGCCGCATTAGACTTCACTTGGTCTGTTCTCCCGGACTTACATGACAGTGATCATTTCCCAATCATTCTTACTTCCCCTTCATATTCGCCACCTCTTCGCACCCCACGCTGGCAATTTAATCGGGCAAATTGGAACCTTTACTCACACCTAACTGTTTTTAAAGAGGTTCCTTCTTCGTCCTCCATCGATGAGCTTTTACACCTCTTCTCGTCCTCCGTTTTCACCGCAGCTTCTCATTCTATACCCCAAACTTCGGGCAGGCATTCTCAGAAATGCGTGCCTTGGTGGTCTCCTGCTTGTGCTCGTGCAGTACGTTTGAAACGCGCTGCATGGGGCAGGTACCGGTACAATAGAACCACAGAGCGACTCCTTGATTTTAAACAGAAGCGTGCGATCGCTCGCCGTGTCATCCGTGACGCTAAACGCACTTGCTGGCGAGATTATGTCTCCACCATCACCTCTGCTTCCTCTATGAGTGCAGTCTGGAAAAAAGTACGAAAACTGAGCATTCTCAGAAATGCGTGCCTTGGTGGTCTCCTGCTTGTGCTCGTGCAGTACGTTTGAAACGCGCTGCATGGGGCAGGTACCGGTACAATAGAACCACAGAGAGACTCCTTGATTTTAAACAGAAGCGTGCGATCGCTCGCCGTGTCATCCGTGACGCTAAACGCACTTGCTGGCGAGATTATGTCTCCACCATCACCTCTGCTTCCTCTATGAGTGCAGTCTGGAAAAAAGTACGAAAACTGAGTGGTAAATATTCTCCTGACCCGGCTCCTGTTCTGCGGGTTGCCGGTGTTGATATAGCAAACCCACTAGATGTTGCCAATGAAATTGGCAATCATCTGGTCCGTATTTCTCAGGGACTCCATCTATGCCCCTCATTTCTTTCCTCAAAGTCTGCCAGAGAGTTAGCACCCTTGGACTTTTCTTCTCTCAGAGAAGAACAGTATAATGTGCCTTTTACACTTCAAGAACTGGAGGCAACACTCTCAGCTTGTCGATCATCGGCAGCTGGGCCCGACGACATTCATATTCGTATGCTACAACATTTACATCAGTCAGCCCTTGCAGTCCTATTACGCCTTTACAATCTTATTTGGTCACAAGGAGTTCTTCCACAGCTGTGGAAATCCGCCATTGTTCTCCCTTTCCGCAAACCAGGCACTACGGGACATGAAACCTCCCACTATCGTCCCATTGCTCTTACCAGTGCAGTTTGCAAAGTAATGGAACGCCTAGTAAATAGACGTTTAGTGTGGTATTTAGAGACACACAACAGTCTCTCCACTCGTCAATATGGCTTTCGTAAGGGACGTTCTACCATAGACCCCTTACTACGCTTGGATACGTATGTTCGTAATGCCTTTGCGAATAACCACTCAGTTATTGCCATATTTTTTGACCTTGAGAAGGCATATGACACAACTTGGAGGTATAATATTTTAGCCCAAGCCCACTCCTTAGGCCTTCGAGGCAATCTACCATCCTTCCTTAAGAACTTTTTAACTGACAGGCATTTCCGTGTTCGGGTTAATAATGTGCTCTCCCCGGACTTTATCCAAGCTGAAGGTGTCCCCCAGGGATGTGTTCTGAGCACAACACTTTTTCTCCTTGCTATTAATGATTTGGCCTCTAGTCTTCCATCAAATATTTGGTCATCACTCTATGTTGATGACTTCGCTATTGCCTGTGCAGGCGCTGACTGTCACCTCATTACAGTTTCTCTCCAACATGCAGTCGACCGTGTTTCCAATTGGGCCACCACACGTGGGTTTAAATTTTCCAGCACTAAAACCCACCAAATCACTTTCACTAGACGCTCTGTCATCTCCGATCATCCTTTGTACCTCTATGGCTCCCGTATCCCTGAACGTGATACAGTCAAGTTTCTGGGCCTCCTCTTTGATCGTAGGTTATCCTGGAAACCTCACATTACCTCTCTGAAGGCAACTTGTCACAGCCGGCTGAACCTTCTTAAAACCCTTGCTCATCTTTCATGGGGAGCTGATCGTCGAACCCTCCTTCGCCTACATTCCACCCTTATTTTATCGAAACTTGATTATGGTGACCAGATCTATTCAGCGGCATCTCCTGCTACTCTCTCTAGCCTTAACCCCATTCATCACCAAGGATTACGTTTATGCCTTGGTGCTTTTCGCTCTTCCCCTGTCGAGAGCCTCTATGCAGAAGCGAACGTTCCATCCTTATCCGATCGCCGTGATGCCCATTGCCTGCGCTACTATGTACGCTCTCATGATCTCCGCAATCCTTCCATTTATAGAATGGTCACTGATATTAGTAGACATTCTTTATTTGTTCGCCGCCCCTGTTTACTCCGTCCCTTCTCTCTTCGCCTTCATTCGCTCTTGTCTTCTCTTCAACTACCACCTTTCTATGTACATGTAGCATCTCACTTTTCCCTACCCCCCTGGGAAGTTCCAGCTGTTCGAGTCTGTTCTTTCTCCCTCCCTTGCTCGAAAGCCCAACTGTCTACGGTCGCTTCCCGCTCTCTTTTTCTTGACCACTTTCACTCTCATTCTCATGCCATTGCTGTGTACACAGATGGCTCTAAGTCTTCTGACGGCGTAGGATTCGCAGCAGTGTTTCCGGACAGCGTCGTACAAGGGCATTTACTATCTTCGGCTAGTATTTTTACTGCTGAATTATATGCCATCCTTACAGCACTTATCCGTATTGCATCTATGCCTGTGTCATCATTTGTGGTTGTCTCAGACTCCCTTAGTGCTTTACAGGCTATACAAAAATTTGATACACCTCACCCCTTAGTCCTCCGTATCCAACTTTGGCTACGCCGCATCTTTACCAAGCATAAAGATATTGTTTTTTGTTGGGTCCCTGGTCATGTTGACGTACAGGGCAATGAACAGGCAGACACTGCTGCGCGGTCAGCAGTACATGACCTACCAGTTTCTTATAGAGGTATTCCATTTACGGACTATTTTGCTGCAATATCTTCCCACCTTCACACCCGTTGGCAACAACGTTGGTCTACTATGCTCGGCAACAAACTTCAATCTATTAAACCGAGTATAGGTTACTGGCCGTCTTCTTATCACCAGTGTCGAGGTTGGGAGACTACTCTCTCCCGTCTTCGCATTGGCCATACTCGTCTTACTCATGGATATCTCATGGAGAGGCGTCTTGCTCCTCTCTGTGAGAATTGCCAAGCTCCATTATCAGTCAGCCACATTCTGTTGGACTGCCCACTTTATCAACGAGCACGCAGAATTTACCTCTGTCGTCGTCTTCGCTCCGCTGCTCTCTCTTTACCTTCCCTTCTCGCTGATGGACCCACCTTTCATCCGGACTCTCTCATTGACTTTTTGACAACGACTGACTTACTTCACAAATTCTGATACCTTCAGCCCTTTCTACTTCAATCTCTTGCTACCCTCTACCCCCGTACTATCCCCTGCCCCGCTGTTTTCTGTAACCTGCTGATCATCCCCCCTCCCTTCTGCCATCCAATTCCCTTGCTTCCTTCCCTACCCTGCAGCGCTGTATAGCCCTTGTGGCTTAGCGCTTCTTTTTGATTATAATAATAATAATGCTACCCTCTACCCCCGTACTATCCCCTGCCCCGCTGTTTTCTGTAACCTACTGACCATCCCTCCTCCCTTCTGCCATCCAATACCCTCGCTTCCTTCCCTACCCTGCAGCGCTGTATAGCCCTTGTGGCTTAGCGCTTCTTTTTGATTATAATAATAATAATAAATTTCTTTTCCAGGAGGTAATTCTTCACACTGGGGCCAAACACTTCATTGAACCACTCGACAAAAATTTCCCTTGTGACTCATGCCTTATTATTAGCTTTCCAAAACACGCACAATTTACTTTTCATAACATTGTTTTTCTTGAACGCTCTGGGATTTTCAGAATGGTACACTAGTAACGGCTTCACTTTGAAATCCCCACTAGCATTACTACAGAACATGGGCGTCGGCGATAATATGGAATGTACTGAATGTATCCTTAGATGAGCGCACAGTGGCTGGCTTGTAAACACTGGCACACACGGGGCAGTTCAGGCCACACGTGGACACGTCTCGTACGAATCGTGTCGAATGTCGGGTTTTTCCATCGCATGTCGAGGCGAAATTTTTGAGTTAAAATGCATCGAATGTCGGATTTATCGAATGTCGATGCCATTGAATGTCGGGGGTCCACTGTATCTCCTGCTAATTGTTTCTCGTTTATCCACACCAGTAATAACTTCTCAACATCTTCGAGTACTGGCGATCTCACTTTTGTCAGCATATTTACCCCCTTTGCAACAACAGCTTCCTTGATTTCCTTTTTCTTGGCCACGATGGAAGCTATGGTTGTATGGGGTTTCTTATACATCCTGGCCAGTTCGGCCACACATACGCCACTTTCATATTGTTCAGTAATGTTTTTCTTGAATTCAATCATATTTCTCACCTTCTTTACCAAAGGCATGGCACTAGGAGCTTTCTTTGGAGCCATGGTAGCTTATTTAGCAGTTGCAATCACTAAATGAATGGCATATTATGAAATATTTCGTATGAACAAGTGAGGGGACCGTCACTTACTGGTAAACAATGCCACACTGGCTGGGAAGGGAGTGCGAGGCGGCTCGGGGCCATGAGTACGCGTCCGGGATGAACGACTATTTGCGAGTCAAACGACGATTCATGAGTCAATGCTTTGACGAAAGTCACGATTTCCAAAAATTACGACTTTCAAGCCTTACGATTATCTAGGGTCCACTGTATATTAGAGCTGATTTCCTCTATTCTGTTTATTACAATATACAGTGCACTGCGGTACAAACATTAAAAATATACCAGAAATATTATAAATGGTGAAAAGGTGACTTTAAAACAATATCATAGATGTTAAGTAGGACACAAATGCAACCGTTACATTTTATTGTGGCAACGTTTTGCTCTCCAGGAGCTTTATCAAGCCGTAACTTCTTGGTAAATGAATTGACAGTAGTTTTACTTGGCAAAATGATCATTACTTTATGATTCTAGATTACAAAATCTCCTTTAAAATAGCTTGTATATATATAAAAGAGAAACTTTCGTTTTTCTTTTTGGGCCACCCTGCCTTGGTGGGATACGGCCGGTGTGTTGAAAGAAAGAAAGATATATATGTGTGTGTGCGTGCATGCATACATATCCCTGATGAATTCAGAGAGCTTCCCCACTCCTAGAGCCTGGCCATGGACCAGGCTCATCTGGTGCTAGCCTGATCAACCAGGTTGTTGCTGCTGCTGGTGGCCAACTCACACACATATCCATCACAGTCTGATTGATCTTGCACCTGGTGAAGATACTTGCCCAGTTTCCTCTTCAAGACTTCTACACTTGTCCCAGGAGTGTTTCTGATATCTTTTGGTATGTTGAATAGTCTGGAGTCACAGATGTTGATTCAGTATTCCCTTAGTGTGTCCACAGTGCCCCAGTGAAAACTGGAGCACCATGTGTCTTCCCATACCTCTCACTCCAGTAAGTTATGGCAATGTGCAGATTTGGGACCAGACCCTCAAGTACAGTGGACCCCCGCATAACGATTACCTCCGAATGCGACCAATTATGTTAGTGTATTTATGTAAGTGCGTTTGTACGTGTATGTTTGGGGGTCTGAAATGGACTAATCTACTTCACAATATTCCTTATGGGAATAAATTCAGTCAGTACTGGCACCTGAACATACTTATGGAGTGAAAAAATATCGTTAACCGGGGGTCCACTGTATTTTCCAAGTATACAACCTCTCCTCAATTAGTGACAGAGTTCACTTCCTAAGACCACGTTGTCAGATGAATTAGTTGCTAAGCAAGGAGCATACTATAATGGTAGTGGGTTTGTGTCAACCAGCTTTGATATTGTTTTAATGTCACTTTTGCACCATTTATAACATTTCTGGTATATTTTTAAAGGTGTATACAGCAGTGTACTGTATATTGTAATAAACAGAATAGCAGAAATCAGCTCTTAATATACTGGTCAGAGAGCCCGTCGAAAGTCCGAGTAGTTGGTAAACAAGTAAGTCACTAAGTGAGGAGAGGCTGTATATTATCATGTATCTCTCTGTTCCAACTAATACATATTAAGGACTTTAAGGTGTTCCCAGCAATTTTAATGCTTTATTGGCTCTTTTTCTGGCTGTAAACGATCCATGTATCTGTTCCAGCTCTAATATTTCTTGTGCATTGAACGGGGTCATCAACACTTAGCAGTATTCCCAATGAGAGAGCACACACAGTTTGAATAGTCACCATTATCACTAGTTTCCTTGTTTTGAAAGTTCTCATTATCCGCCCTGTCATCTTCCTGGTTGTCATGACTTTTCCCTTAGTGTTCTTTGAAAGAACGATCACCCATTCCAGTGCCAGAAAGCACGCTCCTCACTCTTCAAAAGCTCTAACTTGCCTAATATACAAAATATGCATGGGTTTAGAGCAGGCCATTCTTGCCTCTCGAAAGAATGACCCGTGAGACTATGATATGGTCTTCGATGCACTAGAGAACAGACAAAATGCAGATGTAGTATACATAGACATTACAAAAGCTTTTGACAAGTGCGATCATGGTGTAATAGCACACAAAATGCGTGATAAAGGAATAATAGGAAAAGTGAGTGGATGGATCTGTAACTTCATAAATAGAACACCAAGTACAGTGGTACCCTGAGTTCCGTACAAAATTCATTCCAGAAGGCTGTTCAAGTGCCGTTACCGAGCGAATTTGTTCCCATAAGGAATAGCGTGAATTAGATTAGTCTGTTTCAGACCTCCAAAAATACACTTACAGAATCACTTACAATAATACACTTACATAATTGTTCAAGTTGGGGCTGTATGAAACTCAGGTACCACTGTAATAGTAAATAATAAAGTCAGGAGAGGCTACAGTGAAAAGCTCTGTTCTACAAAGTGCAGTACTTGCCCCCATTCGTTTTTACAGCACTGTCTTTAAATGGGCCTCGGAAAGCAATTTGAAGTTCAATGAAGACAAATTCCAGTTACTCTGCTATGGAAAACTCTATTAATTGAAAACTTGATTGGAGTATGAAACAAATTCCAACCACACAAGGCAAAACACTAGGAGTGATAATGTCAGAGAATCTCACTTTCAAAGATCACAACAATGTCTCGACCACATCTGCTTGGAAAATGATAGGATGGATAATAAGAACCTTCAGAACTTGGGATGCCAAGCCAATGATGATTCTCTTCCGATCGCTTGATCTCTCTAGGCTGGAATATTGTTGTACACTAACATCCCCTTTCAAGGCAGGCAAAATGGCAGACCTGGAGAATCTGCAGAACTTTCGTTGCATTTATACTTGGAGAGGGTTTTTGGGATAAACATCCCTGCAGCCCAGTCTGAGACCAGGCCTCATGGTGGATCAGGGTCTGATCAGCCAAGCTGTTACTGCTGGCCACACACAAACCAACATATGAACTGCAGCCCAGCTGATCAGGCACTGACTTTAGGTGCCTGTCCAGCACCTTCTTGACAGCTAGGGGTATATTGGTAATCCCCCTTATGCATGCTGGAGGCAGTTGAACGGTACAATAAAGCACCTAAATTACTGCTCCTTGGAACACAGGTGAAAAAGATACATGATAATATACTCTTTGAAAGTCTTCGAGGGCCTAGTCCCAAATCTGCCCATGGAAATCACTCCCTACGAAAACAAACGAGTGTACTCATGGCAAGAGTGCCATGAGTACACTACCTCTTCAAGGGGGGCTCCTTGGCGTGGTGAAGAGGCTCTTGGTCTGAGGAATTAGACCTATCGGTCTTCTTCCTCAGACCGAACCTAATTACCCCCCAATCTCCCCTCCCCTATCCCATCCTCCCCATCCTCCCCTTTTTCCTTTCCTCCTCCTCCTCCCCACTCCTCCCTTTTGCCCTTCCTCTTTTTGTCCTTTGGGATTTCTCCCACAGGCGCGCTAGTTCCTAGGTAGGGGAAAGGACACCGGGGTCCATCCCATTCCGTTGAGGTTTCTTGGCGGTGGCGTAGTTTGCCGTGGAATCTGGATTGCCTAGGGATGTCCCGATCCCTCTCCGGTATCCCGGAGTAGCTTTGGGTGTCTTTTGGGCGACGGGTGTATCTCTGGAAGCCACCTTTCGGATTCCGGGGGTGGTGGCTGAAGGAGGTATGCTTTGTGGCGGATATCCGGCCGCCCTCTCTTTTGTCCACCGAGGTAGCTCGGCAGATGTGAGGTTGCTATCCCAGATTGCTGGTTTACTGGCATGAAGGGTAGGGTATGGCACGGGTTCCATGCTGCATCTGCGCTACTAGCGGTGTCGAGTCCTCTTGGGCGCGGAGGGAGATTTCTGGCCCTTTCATTCCTCCTAGGAACTATCCCTCCCCGGTCCCCCCTTTTTTTTTCTTTTTTTTATTTTTATTTTCTTTTCTTCTTTCTTTTTTTTTCTTAAAAACAAAAAGAAAGAAGTAACCTAACCATGGCAGCCCTAGTCCATGAACCTGGTACCCCCGGGCCCCTTCTTGATACCGCACCCCGTTCTGACCCCGCCTCGTCTTTGGACCACTCTTCAGACATTCCTCATGCCTCTGTACCTATTGCCGGTGCTGTTTCCTCACCCGCTTCAGGTACTGAGGCCTCGACTGACTCCTTCGATTTATCAGACCTTCGCTCTCCTCTGACTATGCTTCCGGCCTCTCCCTCTACGGTGCGGCAATTTTCAAATCGCCGACCCGTTCCACGTCGGACCAACTCTGGTCCCACGCCTAAACGTCAACGACAATTACCTGCTGATGATACTTCTCCACCTTCACCTTCTCGTTCTTCTCAGAAACGATCGACACGTCCTTCACTACCTTTCCACGCTCAGTTTCAGACTGAACAGTGGACTAAATTCTTCACTTTACGACCAACTTCCTCTACTGCCTATCTTTCTGACCATAGTATTGGCAAGGCACTCCTACGCCATGTTGGTAAAGATATTTCTTTTCATGCTCTTAAGAGCGGTACGCGCATCATTACCGTACAGAATGCTACCCAGGCTCGTGAGCTCTCTCGTCTTTCCCATATAGATACTGTTCCTGTCACCCTTGAAAAACATCATTCCCTCAATTCTTGTAGTGGTACCGTTATTCTGCCCCATACCATAGTTCAACAAAATTTCCAGACATGTGGCACCGACATTCTAGAACAGCTGGAACTCCAAGATCTCCCAATCCTCAAGGTAGACACTTACGTTCTTCCTGCCCGTGGGCGGAGACGATACCCTAGCAATGTGGCTCGTTTAACTTTTGACAGCCGAGAACTCCCATCCTCCGTTTATATAGCAGGACATCGGTTACAAGTTCGAAAGGTGATCCCTACACCACAACAGTGTAGAAATTGCTGGCGATTTGGCCATCCAGCGAAATATTGCAGATCTATCGCCGAATGCCCAGTCTGTGGTGCCGATGACCATTCTAATACGTCTTGCAATCGATCTCCCTCTTGCCTTAACTGTCATGAGGCTCACCCTTCGTACTCTCGCCGTTGTCAGGTCTATTTAAACGAGCGGGAAATCCGTTACCTCAAAGAGACAGAAGGTCTCCCTTATGCCATGGCAGTTTCTCATCTCCGCCTCCAAGGGAGACTCCCACGTGTTTCTTATTCCCGTGTTTCAAAACGTCCCCCCACTTCTGGTATCCCATCTTCTACACCCACCTCTGTGGTTACCTCTCCCATAATCACTCCTGTATCTAATCCTTTTGCTGTCCTCGGCTCAGACGTCCCTACTTCAACGCCTCAGTCTAATCTCGCTTCTTCGAGTTCTCTCTTACAAGCCTCAGTATCGACGAGACCTCGTACGACACCTCTTCCCAATCGTCCCTCTACTTCTCAAAAGTCAAAAAAAGGTCCGGTAACACCTCCTACCCATCTTCCACCTCCTCATTTTACCCTCCCTGTCTCTGTCCCTAGTTCTTCCCCTCTCACTGGCTCAGTTACAAGTGCAGAGGTTCACCCTCCTCCTCGTAATGTACCTTCCTCCCCTGTTCCCTCCCAAGTTTCTTCCTCTTCTGCCACCTCCCAGGTTCCTGTCTCTTCTGTCCCCTGCCACGCTTCTCCAGTTCCCTCCACCCTTTCGCCCCCCCCTACCTTGGTACAGTCCAATACAGTTCCAATCTTTACTCATCCTCCCCCTACCATTCCCAATATTGTCTCCCATACGACATCTCTGAATTCCGAAACACTTGAAGCAATCTCTGAATATATTGCAGAGACCAAACCATCAATGGACACTGATCCACCTTCCGCTCTTTCTCTCTCCTCTGCTCCATCTGCGCAACTCCTTTCTTCACAGCGCACCGTTCCTTCGCTGCTTGAACATTTTCCACTGCCTCCGCATGTGGACTTTTCTAACCCTTCTAGTCCGTAGGAACCCTTACCTGCGGATTTCAAGTATCTTTATCATTGCCAATCATGGCCTTTTTACAGTGGAATATACGCGGCCTCAGGGGTAATCGGGGTGAGCTTCAGATGTTACTCTCCCAGTTTGCCCCTGTTGGTGTTTGCTTACAGGAACCAAAATTACACTCTGCTGTTATTTCTCACATCTCAGGCTATAATTTATTGTATTCTTCAGATCCTTTTCCTGATGGGACCTTTAATGAAAGTGCCCTTCTTCTCCGCACTGATATTCCGTACCATCAGCTATTTGTTCATACTTCGCTGCATTACACAGCAGCCCGTATCCACTTACATAGGTGGTATACGCTCTGTTCTTTATATCTCTCTCCTTCTCGGGCATTATCTATTCCGGATTTTGCCTTCCTTGTTTCGTCATTACCGCCACCGATTCTGTTACTTGGTGATTTTAATGCCCACCATTTCCTCTGGGGAGGGTCTCACTGTGATTCCCGTGGAATTCAGTTAGAGGCTTTTCTTGCCACCCACCCCCTCCATGTTTTAAATACAGGTACTCACACCCATTTTGATCCTCGGACTCATACTCTCTCTTGCATCGATCTCTCAGTTTGCTCTTCCTCCGCCGCATTAGACTTTACTTGGTCTGTTCTCCCGGACTTACATGACAGTGATCATTTCCCAATCATTCTTACTTCCCCTTCATATTCGCCACCTCTTCGCACCCCACGCTGGCAATTTAATCGGGCAAATTGGAACCTTTACTCACACCTGACTGTTTTTAAAGAGGTTCCTTCTTCGTCCTCCATCGATGAGCTTTTACACCTCTTCTCGTCCTCCGTTTTCACCGCAGCTTCTCATTCTATACCCCAAACTTCGGGCAGGCATTCTCAGAAATGCGTGCCTTGGTGGTCTCCTGCTTGTGCTCGTGCAGTACGTTTGAAACGCGCTGCATGGGGCAGGTACCGGTACAATAGAACCACAGAGCGACTCCTTGATTTTAAACAGAAGCGTGCGATCGCTCGCCGTGTCATCCGTGACGCTAAACGCACTTGCTGGCGAGATTATGTCTCCACCATCACCTCTGCTTCCTCTATGAGTGCAGTCTGGAAAAAAGTACGAAAACTGAGTGGTAAATATTCTCCTGACCCGGCTCCTGTTCTGCGGGTTGCCGGTGTTGATATAGCAAACCCACTAGATGTTGCCAATGAAATTGGCAATCATCTGGTCCGTATTTCTCAGGGACTCCATCTATGCCCCTCATTTCTTTCCTCAAAGTCTGCCAGAGAGTTAGCACCCTTGGACTTTTCTTCTCTCAGAGAAGAACAGTATAATGTGCCTTTTACACTTCAAGAACTGGAGGCAACACTCTCAGCTTGTCGATCATCGGCAGCTGGGCCCGACGACATTCATATTCGTATGCTACAACATTTACATCAGTCAGCCCTTGCAGTCCTATTACGCCTTTACAATCTTATTTGGTCACAAGGAGTTCTTCCACAGCTGTGGAAATCCGCCATTGTTCTCCCTTTCCGCAAACCAGGCACTACGGGACATGAAACCTCCCACTATCGTCCCATTGCTCTTACCAGTGCAGTTTGCAAAGTAATGGAACGTCTAGTAAATAGACGTTTAGTGTGGTATTTAGAGACACACAACAGTCTCTCCACTCGTCAATATGGCTTTCGTAAGGGACGTTCTACCATAGACCCCTTACTGCGCTTGGATACGTATGTTCGTAATGCCTTTGCGAATAACCACTCAGTTATTGCCATATTTTTTGACCTTGAGAAGGCATATGACACAACTTGGAGGTATAATATTTTAGCCCAAGCCCACTCCTTAGGCCTTCGAGGCAATCTACCATCCTTCCTTAAGAACTTTTTAACTGACAGGCATTTCCGTGTTCGGGTTAATAATGTGCTCTCCCCGGACTTTGTCCAAGCTGAAGGTGTCCCCCAGGGATGTGTTCTGAGCACAACACTTTTTCTCCTTGCTATTAATGATTTGGCCTCTAGTCTTCCATCAAATATTTGGTCATCACTCTATGTTGATGACTTCGCTATTGCCTGTGCAGGCGCTGACTGTCACCTCCTTACAGTTTCTCTCCAGCATGCAGTCGACCGTGTTTCCAATTGGGCCACCACACATGGGTTTAAATTTTCCAGCACTAAAACCCACCAAATCACTTTCACTAGACGCTCTGTCATCTCTGATCATCCTTTGTACCTCTATGGCTCACGTATCCCTGAACGTGATACAGTCAAGTTTCTGGGCCTCCTCTTTGATCGTAGGTTATCCTGGAAACCTCACATTACCTCTCTGAAGGCAACTTGTCACAGCCGGCTGAACCTTCTTAAAACCCTTGCTCATCTTTCGTGGGGAGCTGATCGTCGAACCCTCCTTCACCTACATTCCACCCTTATTTTATCGAAACTTGATTATGGTGACCAGATCTATTCAGCGGCATCTCCTGCTACTCTCTCTAGCCTTAACCCCATTCATCACCAAGGATTACGTTTATGCCTTGGTGCTTTTCGCTCTTCCCCTGTCGAAAGCCTCTATGCAGAAGCGAACGTTCCATCCTTATCCGATCGCCGTGATGCCCATTGCCTGCGCTACTATGTACGCTCTCATGATCTCCGCAATCCTTCCATTTATAGAATGGTCACTGATATTAGTAGACATTCTTTATTTGTTCGCCGCCCCTGCTTACTCCGTCCCTTCTCTCTTCGCCTTCATTCGCTCTTGTCTTCTCTTCAACTACCACCTTTCTATGTACATGTAGCATCTCACTTTTCCCTACCCCCCTGGGAAGTTCCAGCTGTTCGAGTCTGTTCTTTCTCCCTCCCTTGCTCGAAAGCCCAACTGTCTACGGTCGCTTCCCGCTCTCTTTTTCTTGACCACTTTCACTCTCATTCTCATGCCATTGCTGTGTACACAGATGGCTCTAAGTCTTCTGACGGCGTAGGATTCGCAGCAGTGTTTCCGGACAGCGTCGTACAAGGGCATTTACTATCTTCAGCTAGTATTTTTACTGCTGAATTATATGCCATCCTTACAGCACTTATCCGTATTGCATCTATGCCTGTGTCATCATTTGTGGTTGTCTCAGACTCCCTTAGTGCTTTACAGGCTATACAAAAATTTGATACACCTCACCCCTTAGTCCTCCGTATCCAACTTTGGCTACGCCGCATCTTTACTAAGCATAAAGATATTGTTTTTTGTTGGGTCCCTGGTCATGTTGACGTACAGGGCAATGAACAGGCAGACACTGCTGCGCGGTCAGCAGTACATGACCTACCAGTTTCTTATAGAGGTATTCCATGTACGGACTATTTTGCTGTAATATCTTCCCACCTTCACACCCGTTGGCAACAACGTTGGTCTACTATGCTCGGCAACAAACTTCAGTCTATTAAACCGAGTATAGGTTACTGGCCGTCTTCTTATCACCAGTGTCGAGGTTGGGAGACTACTCTCTCCCGTCTTCGCATTGGCCATACTCGTCTTACTCATGGATATCTCATGGAGAGGCGTCTTGCTCCTCTCTGTGAGAATTGCCAAGCTCCATTATCAGTCAGCCACATTCTGTTGGACTGCCCACTTTATCAACGAGCACGCAGAATTTACCTCTGTCGTCGTCTTCGCCCCGCTGCTCTCTCTTTACCTTCCCTTCTCGCTGATGGACCCACCTTTCATCCGGACTCTCTCATTGACTTTTTGACAACGACTGACTTACTTCACAAATTCTGATACTTTCAGCCCTTTCTACTTGTATCTCTTGCTACCCTCTACCCCCGTACTATCCCCTGCCCCGCTGTTTTCTGTAACCTGCTGATCATCCCCCCTCCCTTCTGCCATCCAATTCCCTTGCTTCCTTCCCTACCCTGCAGCGCTGTATAGCCCTTGTGGCTTAGCGCTTCTTTTTGATTATAATAATAATAATAATCCACAAATAGTTGTTTATTTCCCAGAAATTTGGCATAAAAAACACGGTCGTAAGTCGAGCAGGTCGTAAGTCAGATGGTAGATGTACATAATAGCAATTTTTTATGTAATTGTCAATTTTCCATTAACTACATTTTGGTTTTCTTCCATTGTCTCTATAATTCTGCCATAGTAGTTTAGCTGTTAACAGTCATGATCTTCCAGTTCGAAAACTGCTGGCTTGGGTTATGGAGATTGTGCTGTTCCGTAGTGTTTGCAATTTGGCATCTTATCATTTTTCTGAAGACTTTCATGATGTGGAATGTTAGGGCTGCTGATTTGTAATTTTTAGCAAGTGCTCTACTACCTCCCTTATGCAGATAAGCATTGCAGCACTATTTAAGGTCTCTGGTATTTCACTTAGATCCAAGCTCTTTCTCCAAAGAATACTGAGGCCTCATGCTAATGGTTCTTTGCACTTTCTTGTAAATAAGGAATTCCATGAATCTAGTCGAGTTCCTCGATGAGCAGGAGGATTTTCAGTTTTTTCTTTAATTCTATGGGATTAGTACTAATATCAGTCATTTGGTGTGCACCGCCTTCAGATGGAACGAAAAAGGTTTCTGCATTCTCTGCTCTGCTGTCATCTAGTGGGTTGCTGAACATGGACTCATATTGATCTTCTAGAATTTTGCTCATTTCCTGTTCATCATTAGTATATAAACCTGTTTGAAGGGTCCAGTTCTGCGGGTAAAGGAATGCCTGGTTAACACTGTCCTTGCTTTAGAGCACTTTGCTAATACAGTGCTTGTCAGTTATAGGGTTCATGTTTGTTATTATCAGCACTTGCCTTTCTCTTAAAATATTTTTTGTAAATTTTTCAAATGTTATTTACTATTTTTACTTTTTCATCATTTTTTTTAGGCCTACTGCTATTGTTCACCTAATAAATGATAGTGTAAACATGTTATTTTTTTAGGCTTTTATATGCACTGGCTAGTGAATAATGGTTGCAAAATGCTTTAAGGTGATATTTGCTTTATGGCAGCGGTCTGGACCTTAACCTGTCGCATTACTGAGGTATGCCTGTAGTTCTTAGCTTAAATTTTGTATATGTATAGAAAGTAATTTGAAATAAATCGTAACAGATGACTCGGTGAATAAACAGAAGAATAAATGGGGATTCAAGCCATGGTCCTGAATGGTAGCAGTGGTATAGCGCTGGACTTGTTACCATTTAGGGCCGCGTCCTGAATGGTAGCTGGACCAAGTCCAGTGCTCTACCACTGCTACCATTCAGGACCACAATTCAAATTCCCATCCATTCTTCTATATAGAAATATGTGGGATTTCTTGCAGTATTCTGTATGACTTTTTGCTCCCTTTGAGCTCTTGTTTGGTTTAGCAGCTCAAGTTTTTGCTCTATCTTCCTTTCATTGTGACATTTATGTTATTAAGCAATTCGGTAACTCTTCTGTACAAGCTTCTGCACTCTTTATATCTGATCTTGTAGGTTTCCTCACTTGTATGCTTCTGTGTTCAGCATTTCCAGGCACTGTTATGGATTTAGGGTTCTCATGACTGTTTACCATGATGTACATGGGTAGGTGGGGCTGGTTGGTTGTAATCATCGTATATCGAAAATTATATAGAATATCACGTCTTGATTGACAATCTACTGTGTGTGTGCTTTCTTTTTTCTTTTTTTTATCTCATTGTCAATTTTCTTCCAACAGAAATTGTGGAAAGACATCAAGCACCAATATGAACAGCCAGCTGAAGAGGAGTAATGAGTCACACTGATCATTATATCACCTTCATTCCACCTCACAGTGCTCCAGACTTATGCTTCTTATAATAATGAGGAGTTCATTGTTTTATGCTGTTGACATTGAAAATTGAAGAGGCCATTTAACAGCTTAATATTTATATTTTATGTGGATACTGAGTATCTTATTTTTTCTTCTGTTAATTGGTAAATCATAATTTTTTTTGACTTATTTACTATAGGCCTTTTGTGTAAATTGTAGTCAACAACTCATTTGTACAAACTCAGCTACTCATTGTCTGTATATTAGTAAAAATGAAGAATTAAATATACTACACTGAATGATCATTCATTTGTCCTAAGTTAAAATGTTTTATAAATTGACTAGATACAAATTAAATTTTACCACATATACACAGAATGGGGAGTCAGCTACCATGGGTGTGGAATTGTAGTTTTAGGAGCAGAACCAGGCATGTGATAGTTTGGAAGATCTATCAGACTGGTCCTGTTATTAATGTGAAAACCTGCCAGGCATGTTGCACCAACAAGATTGAGGGATCCAACCTGACTTGACACACCTACCTCAGGCACTCGATGACCCCCATAGGTTTAGCACTTCCCCCATAGATATAATTTTCTAATGAAGTAGTGTAAAATCTTGCAAATTAATCTTTCTAATAAACATTTAAGATGGGCAAATTTTGCAAATTTCTGCTTTTCAGTGTCACACGCAGAACTACAGGTGCTCCTTAACTTCCGATGATTTGACTTGCTATACAGTGGACCCCCGGTTTACGATATTATTTCATTCCAGTAGTATGTTCAGGTGCCAGTACTGAACGAATTTGTTCCCATAAGGAATATTGTGAATTAGATTAGTCCATTTCAAACCCCCAAACATACACGTACAAACGCACTTACATAAATACACTTACATAATTGGTCGCATTGGGAGCTGTTCGTAAACCGGGGGTCCACTGTATTTCAGCTTTATGACAGCACGAAGAAACTGAAAATAATTACCCAACATGAAGGCGACAAATCTGTAACTTTCATTTATTTACTCTTCAGTACTGGTATTTAGTTAAAGTAATTACATATTTATTTAGAAATTCATTGACAGTAGTTATTTACTTATTTAGCATATTCAAGTCGCTATATTTTCAACTTAAAATGGATTCGTTGCAACGTGACCTTATCATTGGTTGAGGAACACCTGTATGTTATTGGCACCAGGGTCTGTTATGTATATTGTTGTTATGAGCTGGCTCACTCAGATACATTGTGAGTGGTAAATTTTGGCCTAGATGTGAGGGAATGGGTCTGTGCAGTCAATATGCACAGTATACCTGGAGAGGGTTTCAGGGGTCAATGCCCCTGTGTCCCAGTCTGTGACCAGGCCTCATGGTGGATCAGGGCCTGATCAACCAGGCTGTTACTGTTGGTGACACAACCCGACATACAAACCACAGCCTGGCTGGTCAGGTACTGACTTGAGGTGCCTGTCCAGTGCCTTCTTGAAGACAGCCAGGGGTCTACTGGTAATCCTCTTCATGTATGCTGGGAGGCAGTTGAATAGTCTTGGGCCCCTGACACTTACTGTGTTGTCTCTTGTCATGCTAGTGGCCCCCCTGCTTTTCATTGGGGGGCTTTTGCATCGTCTGCCAAATCTTTTGCTTTCATAGGGAGTGATTTTTATGTGCAAGTTTGGTACTAATCCCTCTAGGATTTTCCAAGTGTATATAATCATGTCTCTTGCCTGTATTCTTAAAATAGTGACTTAGAGGTGTTTTATACAATGGTTTATTTGGTTATTTATTGGTATCATTTGATAGCATGGAAGACATACTTATGAACTGAGATGATTTTAGCTGGTGTTGACTCAATTATTGGGGTGCCATGAACCATGACCAATCATTTCTGGTTATCATCTGAGAAATAGGGAAAAATTTAGATTTTTTTTGTGTGATGAATTAAAAATAGAAGGCAAGTGTAATATAGGAGAGGCCTGGGGAATTGATGAATGAGGTGAGAATGTTGTTTCAGAGTCTGGAATGTCTAGTGTTTATTTTGGACTTTTTAAATTTGAATTTTTGGAATTTTGTTTAAAATTGGCCAAATTACTGACTTAAGTGCACTTTATACCTGGAGAGGGTTCTGGGGGTCAACGGCCCTGCGGCCCAGTCTATGACCAGGCCTCATGGTGGACTCTTCCCTTTCTGACTATTCCCCGGGGCATTGCCTTTGCCACGTACTCCACCCTCCTCCCCAACCATTCCCCCCTTCTGTTGTGGCCTTCTCTTAGAGTCACTCTGGGTACCATAACCCCATGCTTTTTTCCCTGGCCTTTGCGCCGGCGTCAGAACATCATCCGAATCTGACGCCGCTGCCCTTTTCCTCGTTGCTCCCTCCATCTCCGTATCTGTGTCCTGGGAGTCCTCACAATGGACTTCCACCTCTACCACCCCCTGTCCTTCCATGGCACTCTTGCCATGTATGTCCTTGCACACATCCGGCACTCGCTGCGACTCTCCACTCCGTAGACCATCACAGGTGCCACCTGGTCCTCCCTCCTGCACACACCTCCTTCCGCCACCACCTTTTCACTCCTCATGCGACCATGCCCTCCTCCTTGCCTCCGTTCTTCCTCAGGCCCCGATCCCAGGTTCCTGCTCGCTGCGACTCTCCATCTCCGTAGACTGTAACATTACTTGGGTTTTAAACTCCTCGAGATATACATACGAGGGTATAGGATGTCTCACCGTCATCTTAAGATTGAAAGTACCCTCTGGAAATCCTGCGTAAGTTCCTTTTACCCATTTTCCAGGTTGGGCTAGATGTACAGTCCCATATCTTTCGAAAACACTTCTGATATCTGCTTCATCAGCCTCAAAAGGGACGTTCCGTAGCTTGACCCACGAATAATGTCTTGATACATCCGTCAACCTGACCCTCATTGCTGGTGTTACGTTAATGCTGACATCTTGGTAACAATCCACCAATGCCTCATACACTTGAGCGTTAGCACTTTCACGAATATTCTATAAACACCATTTAGTGCCACTCCATATAAATCCTTGTCTCTGATGTCCTATGTCTCTCTTAAAATTTTGGGCAATAACTCCTCGACTGACGTAGGTGTTAAAGCCCCACTAATAAGCTCAATGCCCACAGTATTCACTCTGGCGCACACCTAGCGCCATATTGTTTTCTGAGTAGCTCGTCTGGGTAAACAGTAGAGGGGTGCAAAGCACGACCGCACTCTACCTCATCCAGGCAGCGAATCAATTATGTATTTACAATAATAAGTTGCAGTACAAAGAGCCACTATCATGCCTGGTTGTTATGGCCAGACCTTAATGATCATCTGATTTAATGGTCATCTGACTGAGGCCTTCCGCTGGCTTACTGTTCCACCCCTTTAAGAATAATGGACATTTATAACCATGTACGTTGTCCAGCTGAAGGTAGTTTAACTGTTGTTTAAGTAGTTTAAGTGTTATCTGTATGAACCTCGTCCTTCCTTTTATACAAATAATCTCACTTGGAGGTGATATCCATATATTATTTACAGTAGTTTTTTTTCATTTAAAACATGACATTACACGAAATAAATAATACCCTACCGTCATTAAGCAGGATACACCACATTCACAACTACGTGTGGGTACATAACCCCCCTTTCCCCATATCTGATGAACTGTCCCAAATCTTACATGTGTGTCACCAAACCTAGTGGAGCCACCCAACAAAATTACACATATATATAAACAAATCGGATATCCTGTACATCCCGATAGAGTTTACACAATCAGAGACCGCAGACAGCCTCTTCCATCCCACATTGATGGTGTACATCCGACCACAAGAAATTCGTGATACATCATGAAATACATAGCACAGACACAAGTACATCTTGTATTTACATCTAGGACTCCTACAAAAAATTCCCCCCCCCCCTGGTGGTTATCCTCTCCTCCCCCTGCTATTCACAACCTAACAGACATACTATTATAATAATGGCTTTTAACTCAAAATTTTGAGCACGTATCATTTACTTGCCAACAATGGCCTTTTAACCTCATCCCAGATAAGGTTTCAGTTTTGAAAAACGCACTAACACCAACACAGGTTATGTACGTATAAATCAATAAAGACAGTGCACACAACATGCAGTGCAAAGCACACAACAAATATTTAAGCAAGTGCATTTAACAGGATGAGACATCCACGATCGACACCATGCCCAGCCCTTCTAGGGCAGGGTAGGTGCCTGAGCCAGAGCTTGCAGCTCACAAGACTGTCATTCCCATTAGCCCCCTTAGGGTGGGGATGGTAGACCAGAGAGGCCTAGCTTCTCCCTACGAGCCCCATGAGGGCGGGGAATGTGGCTAGGCCTGGAGACAGTTGGTCCCAACGCTGAGGGAGTACTTGTACCTCCTCCCATGGGAGACATAGGTCTCAGACACACCCTCGACAGGGAGCCAAGGCCAGGCCACCCCTTGGAAAGGGCCCGATCCAGGAGAATACTGGCGAATCAAGAAGACATCCACATCGACACCATGCCTGGCCCTTCTAGGGCAGGGTAGGTGCCTGAGCCAGAGCTTGCAGCTCACAAGACTGTCATTCCCATTAGCCCCCTTGAGGCGGGGATGGCAGACCAGAGAGGCCTAGCTTCTCCCTATGAGCCCCATGAGGATGGGGAATGTGGCTAGGCCTGGGGACAGTTGGTCCCATGGGGGACTTAGGTCTCAGACACTCCCTCGACAGGGAGCTAAGGCCAGGCCACCACTTGGTAAAGGCCTGGGCGGGGAGAATACCGGCGAATCAACAAGAAGACATCCAGATATATAATGACAGTACCTCTTCAAGCAATAATGCCACACACATTAAATACAAAATTATATCACGGCATAGCTCTGAACACTGTTCAAACTCTCAGGCCACACTAGCTTGTACTCACGTTTACAACTTCCACGCCTACACACACATTACCTTACACTCCAGGAGGCGACCCTGTTGCAACCTCTGACATAACCTCCCACATATGTGGCAACCAACACACACCCCTGCACCCTTCCTTCCGATTTACAGATCCAATAAAATTCCTAACGTTAGTGCTCTATATCCCTCTGAAAAAGCCTGCACTCACCTCCTCCCGTAAATTTCCCTATTACGACACATCGTGCGATAAAATGTAACTGCTAAAACCTACTGCTGCACCTACCAAACCCCCTGTCCCCTCATTCCCCATGAAATATATATACATATATAATCGACCCCAAAGCCCTTGTGACACCCTCATCCAACCCTCCCACATCAAGACTAAGCGCTCGCAGTACTGACACCTCTTTTCCCCCTACCCTCTGCACCACCCTACTCATCCAACCCCTTACACCCCCCAACCCCTCGCAAAAATATACTACATGATACGCTGTCTGCTCATCTCAGATGCCACACACCCTACCCTCAACTGCCCTTCTATTCCGAAGTACCACTCCCGACGACAAAATGTTGTGCAGAAAACGATATATTACGTCACATGCCCTAGGTTTTAACCTCAACTTACTAAAGCGGCACCACTAGGGCAACAACCCTCTCCACAAGCAACCTACAGAAAACACCTATCCTGATATTCCCTGGTTCCCGAGCCAACACCAAAGCACACGATACAGTCTCACACTCCCGCAACTCCACTCCATTATACAAATGTCTCAACCTGTCATGTACCTTATTCAGCCGTCCCCCGCACACTCCCTCCTCCTTGATAAAAACACATTTAACTCTCCGTTTCAGGTCCAGCAACCCCAACCCTCCCTGACACACTGGTAACGTTACAACCTCGCTCCTAAGCCAATCACAACCTGAACCCCACAAGAATTTGAACACCTGTCTAAGAATGCCTGAAATCGCAGTACTTGTTAATGGAAACATGGCCGCCACATACAACACCTTGCTTACAATAAAACATTAATTGCAATAGCTCTTTGCACAAGGGTTAGGCGATATGGTCTCAATGCCCCCAGGCGACCCTGGATCCTTTCCACCAACCTATTTGAGTTTTCCTCTCTTGCAGCACCCAGGTCATCCGTATAGATGATACCACATAGTTTTAAAAACCCCGCCTGCCACTGCACAAAGTTACATTCCCACTCGACCCTCCCCACCCAAGCCCCCATCCCCATGGCCATTGACTTCTCCATATTCACTTTCATACCAGTAGCACCTCCTAACAATTGCACAGCATCCTCTAAAGCCCCCAGCAACATCCCCTACCGTACCAGGACAGTTGTGTTGTCAACATATCTGACCAAACCAGGCCAAACTCTCCCTACCCCTACCCCTCCCCCATTGTACATGCGTTGCTCCACCATTCGATAAAAGGGGTCCTGTAAACACACAAACAATAGTTGTGACATTGGACATCCCTGCCTAAGAACCTGCCCTATAATAACTGCCTCCCCCAAGCACCCTGGTACCCCAGTACAATGCTTCAAATTTACAGTAGTTACCTCGTGTAGACGTGTGAGAAAACTTAAGCCACTCCTGGTCGATGTAAGTGGCTCCTTCGAACTCACACATCTTAAACATCTGTCCTAGACGATCGACACCATGCCCAGCCCTTCTAGGGCAGGGTAGGTGCTTGAGCCAGAGCTTGCAGCTCTGGCTCATTCCCATTAGACCCCTTGGGGCAGGGATGGCAGACCAGAGAGGCCTAGTTTCTTCCTATGAGCCACATGAGGGCAGGGAATGTGGCTAGGCCTGGGGACAGTTGGTCCCAGAGTTGAAGGGGTAATTGTACCTCCTCCCATGGCAGAAATCGTACACCAAATCCAGTCATTTCTGGAGTGGAACCACAGTCGATGGCCTCCACTCCAAACCAACAGATACAGATACTAATGCCGGAAAAAAAATCCCCCCCCCCCCAGTACCAACAATACCACCAGTCCGATGACATTCTTCTTTGCAAATATACAGGGTCTAAAGCCAGCAACAAACAACAAAATACCTTTCATCTGTGGACTGCTTGCAGAGGCAAAGGCAATGTTCGCGGCTTTCACTGAGACCCACATAAAGGATCACTTGGACAATGAAATATGGATCCCAGGTTACAACCTATACAGATGTGACAGAGTGAACAGGCAAAAGGAAGGGGTTGGCCTGTACATTGCAGAGTCACTTGTTTGCACAGAACTGCTTAATGCCTCAAATGATGTAGTAGAAGTTTTAGCAGTAAAGGTCGAGAACCAAAACCTAGTCATTGTGGTAGTCTACAAGCCTCCGGATGCAACATCCCAGCAATTCCAGGAACAGCTGTTAAAAATTGACCACTGTCTGTTAAAAATTGAAAATCTTCCAGCTTCTGCACCCAACATCTTGCTCCTGGGGGATTTCAACTTAAGGCACCTAAAATGGAGGAATATAGCAAATAATATTGTTGCAGTAATAACACCAGGAGGCAGCTCTGATGAAAACTCACACTCACACGAGCTCTTAAATCTCTGCACAAAATTCAATTTAAACCAGCAAATAATAGAGCCTACTAGACTGGAGAATACACTAGACCTCATCTTCACTAACAATGATGATCTGATAAGAAATGTCACCATATCAAAAACAATATACTCAGATCACAACATAATTGAGGTTCAGACATGTATGCGCGGAGCCCCAGACCGACATAATGAGATTAGTCACGAGGGTGCATTCACCAAATTCAACTTCAATAACAAAAACATAAAGTGGGACCAAGTAAACCAAGTCCTAACCGATATAAGCTGGGAAGATATACTAAGCAACACAGACCCCAACTTATGCCTAGAACAGATTAACTTGGTGGCACTCGATGTATGCTCAAGGCTTATTCCTCTAAGAAAAAGGAGGAGTAGATGTAAAATACAGACAGATGCTCCCTTTACAGGCGACGGAAAAGAATAACAGAGCGGCTAAAAGAGGTCAATATATCTGAAATGCGTAGGGAGACACTGGTCAGAGAAAGAGCAAGCATCGAATTTAAGCTAAAGGAATCTTATAGCAGTCAGGAATCGCGGGAAGAACTAAAAGCCATAAATGAAATCGAAAGAAACCCAAAGTATTTCTTCTCCTATGCCAAATCAAAGTCGAGAACAACGTCCAGTATTGGGCCCCTACTTAAACAAGATGGGTCCTACACAGATGACAGCAAGGAAATGAGTGAGCTACTCAAGTCCCAATATGACTCAGTTTTTAGCAAGCCGCTAACCAGACTGAGAGTCGAAGATCAAAATGAATTTTTTATGAGAGAGCTACAGAATTTGGTTAACACAAGCCTATCCGATGTTATCCTGATGCCAAATGACTTCGAACAGGCGATAAATGACATGCCCATGCACTCTGCCCCAGGGCCAGACTCATGGAACTCTGTGTTCATCAAGAACTGCAAGAAGCCCCTATCACGAGCCTTTACCATCCTATGGAGAGGGAGCATGGACACGGGGGTCGTCCCACAGTTACTAAAAACAACAGACATAGCCCCACTCCACAAAGGGGGCAGAAAGGCAACAGCAAAGAACTACAGACCGACAGCACTAGCATCCCATATCATAAAAATCTTTGAAAGGGTCCTAAGAAGCAAGATCACCACCCATCTAGAAACCCATCAGTTACACAACCCAGGGCAACATGGGTTTAGAACAGGTCGCTCCTGTCTGTCTCAACTATTGGATCACTACGACAAGGTCCTAGATGCACTAGAAGACAAAAAGAATGCAGATGTAATATATACAGACTTTGCAAAAGCCTTCGACAAGTGTGACCATGGCGTAATAGCGCACAAAATGCGTGCTAAAGGAATAACAGGAAAAGTCGGTCGATGGATCTATAATTTCCTCACTAACAGAACACAGAGAGTAGTCGTCAACAGAGTAAAGTCAGAGGCAGCTACGGTGAAAAGCTCTGTTCCACAAGGCACAGTACTCGCTCCCATCTTGTTCTTCATCCTCATATCCGACATAGACAAGGATGTCAGCCACAGCACCGTGTCTTCCTTTGCAGATGACACCCGAATCTGCATGACAGTGTCTTCCATTGCAGACACTGCAAGGCTCCAGGCGGACATCAACCAAATCTTTCAGTGGGCTGCAGAAAACAATATGAAGTTCAACGATGAGAAATTTCAATTACTCAGATATGGTAAACACGAGGAAATTAAATCTTCATCAGAGTACAAAACAAATTCTGGCCACAAAATAGAGCGAAACACCAACGTCAAAGACCTGGGAGTGATCATGTCGGAGGATCTCGCCTTCAAGGACCATAACATTGTATAAATCGCATCTGCTAGAAAAATGACGGGATGGATAATGAGAACCTTCAAAACTAGGGAGGCCAAGCCCATGATTACACTCTTCAGGTCACTTGTTCGATCTAGGCTGGAATATTGCTGCACACTAACAGCACCTTTCAAGGCAGGTGAAATTGCTGACCTAGAAAATGTACAGAGAACTTTCACGGCGCGCATAACGGAGATAAAACACCTCAATTACTAGGAGAGCTTGAGGTTCCTAAACCTGTATTCCCTGGAATGCAGGCGGGAGAGATACATGATTATATACACCTGGAAAATCCTAGAGGGACTAGTACCGAACTTGCACACGAAAATCACTCACTACGAAAGCAAAAGACTTGGCAGACGATGCAACATCCCCCCAATGAAAAGCAGGGGTGTCACTAGCACGTTAAGAGACCATACAATAAGTGTCAGGGGCCCGAGACTGTTCAACTGCCTCCCAGCATACATAAGGGGGATTACCAACAGACCCCTGGCAGTCTTCAAGCTGGCACTGGACAAGCACCTAAAGTGGGTTCCTGACCAGCCGGGCTGTGGCTCGTATGTTGGTTTGCGTGCAGCCAGCAGTAACAGCCTGGTTGATCAGGCTCTGACCCACCAGGAGGCCTGGTCACAGACCGGGCCGCGGGGGCGTTGAACCCCGGAACTCTCTCCAGGTAAACTCCAGGTAAACACTCTACCATGATGGTGTACCTGGATTACCTGGAGAGAGTTCCGGGGGTCAACGCCCCCGCGGCCCGGTCTGTGACCAGGCCTCCTGGTGGATCAGAGCCTGATCAACCAGGCTGTTACTGCTGGTGTGTGGAGGTTGTACTGCACTCTACCATGATGGTGTGTGGAGGTTGTACTTCACTCAACCATGATGGTGTGTGGAGGTTGTACTGCACTCTACCATGATGGTGTGTGGAGGTTGTACTGCACTCTACCATGATGGTGTGTGGAGGTTGTACTGCACTCTACCATGATGGTGTGTGGAGGTTGTACTGCACTCTACCATGATGGTGTGTGGAGGTTGTACTGCACTCTACCATGATGGTGTGTGGAGGTTGTACTGCACTCTACCATGATGGTGTGTGGAGGTTGTACTGCACTCTACCATGATGGTGTGTGGAGGTTGTACTGCACTCTACCATGATGGTGTGTGGAGGTTGTACTGCACTCTACCATGATGGTGTGTGGAGGTTGTACTGCACTGTACCATGATGGTGTGTGGAGGTTGTGTACTGCACTCTACCATGATGGTGTGTGGAGGTTGTACTGCACTCTACCATGATGGTGTGTGGAGGTTGTACTGCACTCTACCATGATGGTGTGTGGAGGTTGTACTGCACTCTACCATGATGGTGTGTGGAGGTTGTACTGCACTCTACCATGATGGTGTGTGGAGGTTGTACTGCACTCTACCATGATGGTGTGTGGAGGTTGTACTGCACTCTACCATGATGGTGTGTGGAGGTTGTACTGCACTCTACCATGATGGTGTGTGGAGGTTGTACTGCACTCTACCATGATGGTGTGTGGAGGTTGTACTGCACTCTACCATGATGGTGTGTGGAGGTTGTACTGCACTCTACCATGATGGTGTGTGGAGGTTGTACTGCACTCTACCATGATGGTGTGTGGAGGTTGTACTGCACTCTACCATGATGGTGTGTGGAGGTTGTACTGCACTCTACCATGATGGTGTGTGGAGGTTGTACTGCACTCTACCATGATGGTGTGTGGAGGTTGTACTGCACTCTACCATGATGGTGTGTGGAGGTTGTACTGCACTCTACCATGATGGTGTGTGGAGGTTGTACTGCACTCTACCATGATGGTGTGTGGAGGTTGTACTGCACTCTACCATGATGGTGTGTGGAGGTTGTACTGCACTCTACCATGATGGTGTGTGGAGGTTGTACTGCACTCTACCATGATGGTGTGTGGAGGTTGTACTGCACTCTACCATGATGGTGTGTGGAGGTTGTACTGCACTCTACCATGATGGTGTGTGGAGGTTGTACTGCACTCTACCATGATGGTGTGTGGAGGTTGTACTGCACTCTACCATGATGGTGTGTGGAGGTTGTACTGCACTCTACCATGATGGTGTGTGGAGGTTGTACTGCACTCTACCATGATGGTGTGTGGAGGTTGTACTGCACTCTACCATGATGGTGTGTGGAGGTTGTACTGCACTCTACCATGATGGTGTGTGGAGGTTGTACTGCACTCTACCATGATGGTGTGTGGAGGTTGTACTGCACTCTACCATGATGGTGTGTGGAGGTTGTACTGCACTCTACCATGATGGTGTGTGGAGGTTGTACTGCACTCTACCATGATGGTGTGTGGAGGTTGTACTGCACTCTACCATGATGGTGTGTGGAGGTTGTACTGCACTCTACCATGATGGTGTGTGGAGGTTGTACTGCACTCTACCATGATGGTGTGTGGAGGTTGTACTGCACTCTACCATGATGGTGTGTGGAGGTTGTACTGCACTCTACCATGATGGTGTGTGGAGGTTGTACTGCACTCTACCATGATGGTGTGTGGAGGTTGTACTGCACTCTACCATGATGGTGTGTGGAGGTTGTACTGCACTCTACCATGATGGTGTGTGGAGGTTGTACTGCACTCTACCATGATGGTGTGTGGAGGTTGTACTGCACTCTACCATGATGGTGTCTGGATGGTGTGTGGAGGTTGTACTGCACTCTACCATGATGGTGTGTGGAGGTTGTACTGCACTCTACCATGATGGTGTGTGGAGGTTGTACTGCACTCTACCATGATGGTGTGTGGAGGTTGTACTGCACTCTACCATGATGGTGTGTGGAGGTTGTACTGCACTCTACCATGATGGTGTGTGGAGGTTGTACTGCACTCTACCATGATGGTGTGTGGAGGTTGTACTGCACTCTACCATGATGGTGTGTGGAGGTTGTACTGCACTCTACCATGATGGTGTGTGGAGGTTGTACTGCACTCTACCATGATGGTGTGTGGAGGTTGTACTGCACTCTACCATGATGGTGTGTGGAGGTTGCACTCTACCATGATGGTGTGTGGAGGTTGTACTGCACTCTACCATGATGGTGTGTGGAGGTTGTACTGCACTCTACCATGATGGTGTGTGGAGGTTGTACTGCACTCTACCATGATGGTGTGTGGAGGTTGTACTGCACTCTACCATGATGGTGTGTGGAGGTTGTACTGCACTCTACCATGATGGTGTGTGGAGGTTGTACTGCACTCTACCATGATGGTGTGTGGAGGTTGTACTGCACTCTACCATGAGGTTGTACTGCACTCTACCATGATTGTGTGTGGAGGTTGTACTGCACTCTACCATGATGGTGTGTGGAGGTTGTACTGCACTCTACCATGATGGTGTGTGGAGGTTGTACTGCACTCTACCATGATGGTGTGTGGAGGTTGTACTTCACTCTACCATGATGGTGTGTGGAGGTTGTACTGCACTCTACCATGATGGTGTGTGGAGGTTGTACTGCACTCTACCATGATGGTGTGTGGAGGTTGTACTGCACTCTACCATGATGGTGTGTGGAGGTTGTACTGCACTCTACCATGATGGTGTGTGGAGGTTGTACTGCACTCTACCATGATGGTGTGGAGGTTGTACTGCACTCTACCATGATGGTGTGTGGAGGCTGTACTGCACTCTACCATGGTGTGTGGAGGTTGTACTGCACTCTACCATGATGGTGTGTGGAGGTTGTACTGCACTCTACCATGATGGTGTGTGGAGGTTGTACTGCACTCTACCATGATGGTGTGTGGAGGTTGTACTGCACTCTACCATGATGGTGTGTGGAGGTTGTACTGCACTCTACCATGATGGTGTGTGGAGGTTGTACTGCACTCTACCATGGTGTTTGGAGGTTGTACTGCACTCTGCCATGATGGTGTGTGGAGGTTGTACTGCACTCTACCATGATGGTGTGTGGAGGTTTTACTGCACTCTACCATGATGGTGTACTGTGGAGGTTGTACTGCACTCTACCATGATGGTGTGTGGAGGTTGTACTGCACTCTACCATGATGGTGTGTGGAGGTTGTACTGCACTCTACCATGATGGTGTGTGGAGGTTGTACTGCACTCTACCATGATGGTGTGTGGAGGTTGTACTGCACTCTACCATGATGGTGTGTGGAGGTTGTACTGCACTCTACCATGATGGTGTGTGGAGGTTGTACTGCACTCTACCATGATGGTGTGTGGAGGTTGTACTGCACTCTACCATGATGGTGTGTGGAGGTTGTACTGCACTCTACCATGATGGTGTGTGGAGGTTGTACTGCACTCTACCATGATGGTGTGTGGAGGTTGTACTGCACTCTACCATGATGGTGTGTGGAGGTTGTACTGCACTCTACCATGATGGTGTGTGGAGGTTGTACTGCACTCTACCATGATGGTGTGTGGAGGTTGTACTGCACTCTACCATGATGGTGTGTGGAGGTTGTACTGCACTCTACCATGATGGTGTGTGGAGGTTGTACTGCACTCTACCATGATGGTGTGTGGAGGTTGTACTGCACTCTACCATGATGGTGTGTGGAGGTTGTACTGCACTCTACCATGATGGTGTGTGGAGGTTGTACTGCACTCTACCATGATGGTGTGTGGAGGTTGTACTACACTCTACCATGGTGGTGTGTGTACGTTGTACTGCACTCTACCATGATGGTGTGTGGAGGTTGTACTGCACTCTACCATGATATCGTGTGGACGTTGTACTGCACTCTACCATGATGGTGTGCGCAGGTTTTACTACACTCTACGATGATGGTGTGCAGAGGTTGTACTGCACTCTACCATGATGGTGTGTGGAGGTTGTACTGCACTCTACCATGATGGTGTGTGGAGGTTGTACTGCACTCTACCATGATGGTGTGTGGAGGTTGTACTGCACTCTACCATGATGGTGTGTGGAGGTTGTACTGCACTCTACCATGATGGTGTGTGGAGGTTGTACTGCACTCTACCATGATGGTGTGTGGAGGTTGTACTGCACTCTACCATGATGGTGTGTGGAGGTTGTACTGCACTCTACCATGATGGTGTGTGGAGGTTGTACTGCACTCTACCATGATGGTGTGTGGAGGTTGTAATGCACTCTACCATGATGGTGTGTGGAGGTTGTACTGCACTCTACCATGATGGTGTGTGGAGGTTGTACTGCACTCTACCATGATGGTGTGTGGAGGTTGTACTGCACTCTACCATGATGGTGTGTGGAGGTTGTACTGCACTCTACCATGATGGTGTGTGGAGGTTGTACTGCACTCTACCATGATGGTGTGTGGAGGTTGTACTGCACTCTACCATGATGGTGTGTGGAGGTTGTACTGCACTCTACCATGATGGTGTGTGGAGGTTGTACTGCACTCTACCATGATGGTGTGTGGAGGTTGTACTGCACTCTACCATGATGGTGTGTGGAGGTTGTACTGCACTCTACCATGATGGTGTGTGGAGGTTGTACTGCACTCTACCATGATGGTGTGTGGAGGTTGTACTGCACTCTACCATGATGGTGTGTGGAGGTTGTACTGCACTCTACCATGATGGTGTGTGGAGGTTGTACTGCACTCTACCATGATGGTGTGTGGAGGTTGTACTGCACTCTACCATGATGGTGTGTGGAGGTTGTACTGCACTCTACCATGATGGTGTGTGGAGGTTGTACTGCACTCTACCATGATGGTGTGTGGAGGTTGTACTGCACTCTACCATGATGGTGTGTGGAGGTTGTACTGCACTCTACCATGATGGTGTGTGGAGGTTGTACTGCACTCTACCATGATGGTGTGTGGAGGTTGTACTGCACTCTACCATGATGGTGTGTGGAGGTTGTACTGCACTCTACCATGATGGTGTGTGGAGGTTGTACTGCACTCTACCATGATGGTGTGTGGAGGTTGTACTGCACTCTACCATGATGGTGTGTGGAGGTTGTACTGCACTCTACCATGATGGTGTGTGGAGGTTGTACTGCACTCTACCATGATGGTGTGTGGAGGTTGTACTGCACTCTACCATGATGGTGTGTGGAGGTTGTACTGCACTCTACCATGATGGTGTGTGGAGGTTGTACTGCACTCTACCATGATGGTGTGTGGAGGTTGTACTGCACTCTACCATGATGGTGTGTGGAGGTTGTACTGCACTCTACCATGATGGTGTGTGGAGGTTGTACTGCACTCTACCATGATGGTGTGTGGAGGTTGTACTGCACTCTACCATGATGGTGTGTGGAGGTTGTACTGCACTCTACCATGATGGTGTGTGGAGGTTGTACTGCACTCTACCATGATGGTGTGTGGAGGTTGTACTGCACTCTACCATGATGGTGTGTGGAGGTTGTACTGCGCTCTACCATGATGGTGTGCTCTACCATGATTGTACTGTACTGCACTCTACCATGATGGTGTGTGGAGGTTGTACTGCACTCTACCATGATGGTGTGTGGAGGTTGTACTGCACTCTACCATGATGGTGTGTGGAGGGTGTACTGCACTCTTCCATGGTGTGTGGAGGTTGTACTGTGCTCTTCCATGATGGCGTGTGGAGGTTATACTGCACTCTACCATACTGCACTCTACCATGATGGTGGAGGTTGTACTGCACTCTACCATGATGGTGGTGGAGGTTGTACTGCACTCTACCATGATGGTGTGTGGAGGTTGTACTGCGCTCTACCATGATGGTGTGTGAAGGTTGTACTGCACTCTACCATGATGGTGTGTGGAGGTTGTACTGCACTCTACCATGATGGTACTGTGTGGAGGTTGTACTGCACTCTACCATGATGGTGTGTGTACTGCACTCTACCAGGTTGTACTGCACTCTACCATGATGGTGTGTGTGCACTCTACCATGATGTGTGTGTACTGCACTCTACCATGATGTGGAGGTTGTACTGCACTCTACCATGATGGTGTGTGGAGGTTGTACTGCACTCTACCATGATGGTGTGTGGAGGTTGTACTGCACTCTACCATGATGGTGTGTGGAGGTTGTACTGCACTCTACCATGATGGTGTGTGGAGGTTGTACTGCACTCTACCATGATGGTGTGTGGAGGTTGTACTGCACTCTACCATGATGGTGTGTGGAGGTTGTACTGCACTCTACCATGATGGTGTGTGGAGGTTGTACTGCACTCTACCATGATGGTGTGTGGAGGTTGTACTGCGGCTCCATGGATTGTGAGATTGCCCTGCACTCTTACCATGATGGTGTGTAGGTTGCTTACTGGCACTCTACAATGAGGTGTGGAGGTTGGCTTGCATACCATGATGGTGTGTAGTGGAGGTTGTACCTCTACCATGATGGTGTGCTGGAAGGTTGTACCTCTACCATGATGGTGGTGGTAGGAGGTTGCTGCACTCTACTGTGATGGTGTGTTGGAGGTTATGCTGCACTCTGCTGATGGTGTGTGAGTTGCCTGCCACTCCTGTGATGATGTGTGGAGTTGTACTGGCACTCTCTATGATGGTTGTGGCAAGGTTGTACCTCTACCACGCGATGGTGTGGGGAGGTTGTGCCTCTACCATGATGGTGTGTGGAGGTTGTACTGCCTCTACCATGGATGGTGTGGGAATTATGCCTCTACCATGATGGTGGAGGATTGTACTGCAACTCTACCATGATGGTGTGGAGGTTATGGCACTCTACCATGATGGTGTGTGGAGGTTGTACTACACTCTACCATGATGGTGTGTGCAGAGATTGTACTGCACTCTACCATGATGGTGTGTGGAGGTTTTGTTCTGCTCTACCATGATGGTGTGTGGAGGTTGTACTGCACTCAAACATGATGGTGTGTGGAGGTTGTACTGCACTCTACCATGATGGTGGTGGAGAGTTAATACTGCACTCTACCATGGATGGTGTGGTTAAGGTTATGCTGCACTCTACTATGATGGTGTGTGGAGGTTGTACCTCTACCATGATGGTGTGTAGGTGGTACTTGCAATCTACCCATGATGGTGTGTGGAGAGTTCACTTTCCTCTACCATGATGGTATGTGGTACTGCACTCTACCATGATGGTGTGTGGAGGTTGTACTGCACTCTACCATGATGGTGTGTGGAGGTTGTACTGCACTCTACCATGATGGTGTGTGTTGTACTGCACTCTACCATGATGGTGTGTGGAGGTTGTACTGCACTCTACCATGATGGTGTGTGGAGGTTGTACTGCACTCTACCATGATGGTGTGTGGAGGGGGTACTGGACTCTACCAGGTTGTACTGCACTCTACCATGATGGTGTGTGGACGTTGTACTGCACTCTTCCATGAAGGTGTGTGGAGGTTGTACTGCACTCTACCATGATGGTGTGTGGAGGTTGTACTGCACTCTACCATGATGGTGTGTGGAGGTTGTACTGCACTCTACCATGATGGTGTGTGGAGGTTGTACTGCACTCTACCATGATGGTGTGTGGAGGTTGTACTGCACTCTACCATGATGGTGTGTGGAGGTTGTACAGCACTCTACCATGATCATGTGTGGAGGTTGTAGTGCGCTCTACCATGATGGTGTGTGGAGGTTGTACTGCACTACTGCACTCTACCATGATGGTGTGTGGAGGTTGTACTGCACTCTACCATGATGGTGTGTGGAGGTTGTACTGCACTCTACCATGATGGTGTGTGGAGGTTGTACTGCACTCTACCATGATGGTGTGTGGAGGTTGTACTGCACTCTACCATGATGGTGTGTGGAGGTTGTACTGCACTCTACCATGATGGTGTGTGAAGGTTGTACTGCACTCTACCATGATGGTGTGTGCAGTCTACCAGGTTGTACTGCACTCTACCATGATGGTGTGTGGAGGTTGTACTGCACTCTACCATGATGGTGTGTGGAGGTTGTACTGCACTCTACCATGATGGTGTGTGGAGGTTGTACTGCACTCTACCATGATGGTGTGTGGAAGGTTGTACTGCACTCTACCATGATGGTGTGTGGAGGTTGTACTGCACTCTACCATGATGGTGTGTGGAGGTTGTACTGCACTCTACCATGATGGTGTGTGGAGGTTGTACTGCACTCTACCATGATGGTGTGTGGAGGTTGTACTGCACTCTACCATGATGGTGTGTGGAGGTTGTACTGCACTCTACCATGATGGTGTGTGGAGGTTGTACTGCACTCTACCATGATGGTGTGTGGAGGTTGTACTGCACTCTACCATGATGGTGTGTGGAGGTTGTACTGCACTCTACCATGATGGTGTGTGGAGGTTGTACTACACTCTACCATGATGGTGTGTGGAGGTTGTACTGCACTCTACCATGATGGTGTGTGGAGGTTGTACTGCACTCTACCATGATGGTGTGTGGAGGTTGTACTGCACTCTACCATGATGGTGTGTGGAGATTGTACTGCACTCTACCATGATGGTGTGTGGAGGTTGTACTGCACTCTACCATGATGGTGTGTGGAGGTTGTACTGAACTCTCCCATGATGGTGTGTGGAGTGTGGAGGTTGTACTGCTCTCTACCATGATGGTGTGTGGAGGTTGTACTGCACTCTACCATGATGGTGTGTGGAGGTTGTACTGCACTCTACCATGATGGTGTGTGGAGGTTGTACTGCACTCTACCATGATGGTGTGTGGAGGTTGTACTGCACTCTACCATGATGGTGTGTGGAGGTTGTACTGCACTCTACCATGATGGTGTGTGGAGGTTGTACTGCACTCTACCATGATGGTGTGTGGAGGTTGTACTGCACTCTACCATGATGGTGTGTGGAGGTTGTACTGCACTCTACCATGATGGTGTGTGGAGGTTGTACTGCACTCTACCATGATGGTGTGTGGAGGTTGTACTGCACTCTACCATGATGGTGTGTGGAGGTTGTACTGCACTCTACCATGATGGTGTGTGGAGGTTGTACTGCACTCTACCATGATGGTGTGTGGAGGTTGTACTGCACTCTACCATGATGGTGTGTGGAGGTTGTACTGCACTCTACCATGATGGTGTGTGGAGGTTGTACTGCACTCTACCATGATGGTGTGTGGAGGTTGTACTGCACTCTACCATGATGGTGTGTGGAGGTTGTACTGCACTCTACCATGATGGTGTGTGGAGGTTGTACTGCACTCTACCATGATGGTGTGTGGAGGTTGTACTGCACTCTACCATGATGGTGTGTGGAGGTTGTACTGCACTCTACCATGATGGTGTGTGGAGGTTGTACTGCACTCTACCATGATGGTGTGTGGAGGTTGTACTGCACTCTACCATGATGGTGTGTGGAGGTTGTACTGCACTCTACCATGATGGTGTGTGGAGGTTGTACTGCACTCTACCATGATGGTGTGTGGAGGTTGTACTGCACTCTACCATGATGGTGTGTGGAGGTTGTACTGCACTCTACCATGATGGTGTGTGGAGGTTGTACTGCACTCTACCATGATGGTGTGTGGAGGTTGTACTGCACTCTACCATGATGGTGTGTGGAGGTTGTACTGCACTCTACAATGATGGTGTGTGGAGGTTGTACTGCACTCTACCATGATGGTGTGTGGAGGTTGTACTGCACTCTACCATGATGGTGTGTGGAGGTTGTACTGCACTCTACCATGATGGTGTGTGGAGGTTGTACTGCACTCTACCATGATGGTGTGTGGAGGTTGTACTGCACTCTACCATGATGGTGTGTGGAGGTTGTACTGCACTCTACCATGATGGTGTGTGGAGGTTGTACTGCACTCTACCATGATGGTGTGTGGAGGTTGTACTGCACTCTACCATGATGGTGTGTGGAGGTTGTACTGCACTCTACCATGATGGTGTGTGGAGGTTGTACTGCACTCTACCATGATGGTGTGTGGAGGTTGTACTGCACTCTACCATGATGGTGTGTGGAGGTTGTACTGCACTCTACCATGATGGTGTGTGGAGGTTGTACTGCACTCTACCATGATGGTGTGTGGAGGTTGTACTGCACTCTACCATGATGGTGTGTGGAGGTTGTACTGCACTCTACCATGATGGTGTGTGGAGGTTGTACTGCACTCTACCATGATGGTGTGTGGAGGTTGTACTGCACTCTACCATGATGGTGTGTGGAGGTTGTACTGCACTCTACCATGATGGTGTGTGGAGGTTGTACTGCACTCTACCATGATGGTGTGTGGAGGTTGTACTGCACTCTACCATGATGGTGTGTGGAGGTTGTACTGCACTCTACCATGATGGTGTGTGGAGGTTGTACTGCACTCTACCATGATGGTGTGTGGAGGTTGTACTGCACTCTACCATGATGGTGTGTGGAGGTTGTACTGCACTCTACCATGATGGTGTGTGGAGGTTGTACTGCACTCTACCATGATGGTGTGTGGAGGTTGTACTGCACTCTACCATGATGGTGTGTGGAGGTTGTACTGCACTCTACCATGATGGTGTGTGGAGGTTGTACTGCACTCTACCATGATGGTGTGTGGAGGTTGTACTGCACTCTACCATGATGGTGTGTGGAGGTTGTACTGCACTCTACCATGATGGTGTGTGGAGGTTGTACTGCACTCTACCATGATGGTGTGTGGAGGTTGTACTGCACTCTACCATGATGGTGTGTGGAGGTTGTACTGCACTCTACCATGATGGTGTGTGGAGGTTGTACTGCACTCTACCATGATGGTGTGTGGAGGTTGTACTGCACTCTACCATGATGGTGTGTGGAGGTTGTACTGCACTCTACCATGATGGTGTGTGGAGGTTGTACTGCACTCTACCATGATGGTGTGTGGAGGTTGTACTGCACTCTACCATGATGGTGTGTGGAGGTTGTACTGCACTCTACCATGATGGTGTGTGGAGGTTGTACTGCACTCTACCATGATGGTGTGTGGAGGTTGTACTGCACTCTACCATGATGGTGTGTGGAGGTTGTACTGCACTCTACCATGATGGTGTGTGGAGGTTGTACTGCACTCTACCATGATGGTGTGTGGAGGTTGTACTGCACTCTACCATGATGGTGTGTGGAGGTTGTACTGCACTCTACCATGATGGTGTGTGGAGGTTGTACTGCACTCTACCATGATGGTGTGTGGAGGTTGTACTGCACTCTACCATGATGGTGTGTGGAGGTTGTACTGCACTCTACCATGATGGTGTGTGGAGGTTGTACTGCACTCTACCATGATGGTGTGTGGAGGTTGTACTGCACTCTACCATGATGGTGTGTGGAGGTTGTACTGCACTCTACCATGATGGTGTGTGGAGGTTGTACTGCACTCTACCATGATGGTGTGTGGAGGTTGTACTGCACTCTACCATGATGGTGTGTGGAGGTTGTACTGCACTCTACCATGATGGTGTGTGGAGGTTGTACTGCACTCTACCATGATGGTGTGTGGAGGTTGTACTGCACTCTACCATGATGGTGTGTGGAGGTTGTACTGCACTCTACCATGATGGTGTGTGGAGGTTGTACTGCACTCTACCATGATGGTGTGTGGAGGTTGTACTGCACTCTACCATGATGGTGTGTGGAGGTTGTACTGCACTCTACCATGATGGTGTGTGGAGGTTGTACTGCACTCTACCATGATGGTGTGTGGAGGTTGTACTGCACTCTACCATGATGGTGTGTGGAGGTTGTACTGCACTCTACCATGATGGTGTGTGGAGGTTGTACTGCACTCTACCATGATGGTGTGTGGAGGTTGTACTGCACTCTACCATGATGGTGTGTGGAGGTTGTACTGCACTCTACCATGATGGTGTGTGGAGGTTGTACTGCACTCTACCATGATGGTGTGTGGAGGTTGTACTGCACTCTACCATGATGGTGTGTGGAGGTTGTACTGCACTCTACCATGATGGTGTGTGGAGGTTGTACTGCACTCTACCATGATGGTGTGTGGAGGTTGTACTGCACTCTACCATGATGGTGTGTGGAGGTTGTACTGCACTCTACCATGATGGTGTGTGGAGGTTGTACTGCACTCTACCATGATGGTGTGTGGAGGTTGTACTGCACTCTACCATGATGGTGTGTGGAGGTTGTACTGCACTCTACCATGATGGTGTGTGGAGGTTGTACTGCACTCTACCATGATGGTGTGTGGAGGTTGTACTGCACTCTACCATGATGGTGTGTGGAGGTTGTACTGCACTCTACCATGATGGTGTGTGGAGGTTGTACTGCACTCTACCATGATGGTGTGTGGAGGTTGTACTGCACTCTACCATGATGGTGTGTGGAGGTTGTACTGCACTCTACCATGATGGTGTGTGGAGGTTGTACTGCACTCTACCATGATGGTGTGTGGAGGTTGTACTGCACTCTACCATGATGGTGTGTGGAGGTTGTACTGCACTCTACCATGATGGTGTGTGGAGGTTGTACTGCACTCTACCATGATGGTGTGTGGAGGTTGTACTGCACTGTACCATGATGGTGTGTGGAGGTTGTACTGCACTCTACCATGTACTGCACTCTACCATGATGTGTGGAGGTTGTACTGCACTCTACCATGATGGTGTGTGGAGGTTGTACTGCACTCTACCATGATGGTGTGTGGAGGTTGTACTGCACTCTACCATGATGGTGTGTGGAGGTTGTACTGCACTCTACCATGATGGTGTGTGGAGGTTGTACTGCACTCTACCATGATGGTGTGTGGAGGTTGTACTGCACTCTACCATGATGGTGTGTGGAGGGTGTACTGCACTCTACCATGATGGTGTGTGGAGGTTGTACTGCACTCTACCATGATGGTGTGTGGAGGTTGTACTGCACTCTACCATGATGGTGTGTGGAGATTGTACTGCACTCTACCATGATGGTGTGTGGAGGTTGTACTGCACTCTACCATGATGGTGTGTGGAGGTTGTACTGCACTCTACCATGATGGTGTGTGGAGGTTGTACTGCACTCTACCATGATGGTGTGTGGAGGTTGTACTGCACTCTACCATGATGGTGTGTGGAGGTTGTACTGCACTCTACCATGATGGTGTGTGGAGGTTGTACTGCACTCTACCATGATGGTGTGTGGAGGTTGTACTGCACTCTACCATGATTGTGTGTGGAGGTTGTACTGCACTCTACCATGATGGTGTGTGGAGGTTGTACTGCACTCTACCATGATGGTGTGTGGAGGTTGTACTGCACTCTACCATGATGGTGTGTGGAGGTTGTACTGCACTCTACCATGATGGTGTGTGGAGGTTGTACTGCACTCTACCATGATGGTGTGTGGAGGTTGTACTGCACTCTACCATGATGGTGTGTGGAGGTTGTACTGCACTCTACCATGATGGTGTGTGGAGGTTGTACTGCACTCTACCATGATGGTGTGTGGAGGTTGTACTGCACTCTACCATGATGGTGTGTGGAGGTTGTACTGCACTCTACCATGATGGTGTGTGGAGGTTGTACTGCACTCTACCATGATGGTGTGTGGAGGTTGTACTGCACTCTACCATGATGGTGTGTGGAGGTTGTACTGCACTCTACCATGATGGTGTGTGGAGGTTGTACTGCACTCTACCATGATGGTGTGTGGAGGTTGTACTGCACTCTACCATGATGGTGTGTGGAGGTTGTACTGCACTCTACCATGATGGTGTGTGGAGGTTGTACTGCACTCTACCATGATGGTGTGTGGAGGTTGTACTGCACTCTACCATGATGGTGTGTGGAGGTTGTACTGCACTCTACTCCATGATGGTGTGTGGAGGTTGTACTGCACTCTACCATGATGGTGTGTGGAGGTTGTACTGCACTCTACCATGATGGTGTGTGGAGGTTGTACTGCACTCTACCATGATGGTGTGTGGAGGTTGTACTGCACTCTACCATGATGGTGATTGTACTGTGTTCTACCATGAGGTGTGTACTGCACTCTACCGTGATGGTGTGTGGAGGTTGTACTGCACTCTACCATGATGGTGTGTGGAGGTTGAACTGCACTCTACCATGATGGTGTGTGGAGGTTGTACTGCACTCTACCATGATGGTGTGTGGAGGTTGTACTGCACTCTACCATGATGGTGTGTGGAGGTTGTACTGCACTCTACCATGATGGTGTGTGGAGACTGTACTGCACTCTACCATGATGGTGTGTGGAGGTTGTACTGCACTCTACCATGATGGTGTGTGAAGGTTGTACTGCACTCTACCATGATGGTGTGTGGAGGTTGTACTGCACTCTACCATGATGGTGTGTGGAGGTTGTACTGCACTCTACCATGATGGTGTGTGGAGGTTGTACTGCACTCTACCATGATGGTGTGTGAAGGTTGTACTGCACTCTACCATGATGGTGTGTGGAGGTTGTACTGCACTCTACCATGATGGTGTGTGGAAGGTTGTACTGCACTCTACCATGATGGTGTGTGGAGGTTGTACTGCACTCTACCATGATGGTGTGTGGAGGTTGTACTGCACTCTACCATGATGGTGTGTGGAGGTTGTACTGCACTCTACCATGATGGTGTGTGGAGGTTGTACTGCACTCTACCATGATGGTGTGTGGAGGTTGTACTGCACTCTACCATGATGGTGTGTGGAGGTTGTACTGCACTCTACCATGATGGTGTGTGGAGGTTGTACTGCACTCTACCATGATGGTGTGTGGAGGTTGTACTGCACTCTACCATGATGGTGTGTGGAGGTTGTACTGCACTCTACCATGATGGTGTGTGGAGGTTGTACTGCACTCTACCATGATGGTGTGTGGAGGTTGTACTGCACTCTACCATGATGGTGTGTGGAGGTTGTACTGCACTCTACCATGATGGTGTGTGGAGGTTGTACTGCACTCTACCATGATGGTGTGTGGAGGTTGTACTGCACTCTACCATGATGGTGTGTGGAGGTTGTACTGCACTATACCATGATGGTGTGTGGAGGTTGTACTGCACTCTACCAGGATGGTGGGTGGAGGTGGTACTGCACTCTACCTTGTTGGTGTGTTGAGATTTTACTACACTACCATGATGGTGTGTGGAGGTTGTACTGCACTCTACCATGATGGTGTGTGGAGATTGTACTACACTACCATGATGGTGTGTGGAGGTTGTACTGCACTCTACCATGATGGTGTGTGGAGGTTGTACTGAACTCTACCATGATGGTGTGTGGAGGTTGTACTGCACTCTACCATGATGGTGTGTGGAGGTTGTACTGCACTCTACCATGATGGTGTGTGGAGGTTGTACTGCACTCTACCATGATGGTGTGTGGAGGTTGTACTGCACTCTACCATGATGGTGTGCAGAGATTGTACTGTGTTCTACCATGATGGTGTGTGAGGTTTTACTTCGCTCTACCATGATGGTGTGTGGAGGTTGTACTGCAATTTACGATGGTGTGTGGAGGTTGTACTGCACTCTACCATGATGGTGTGTGGAGGTTGTACTGCACTCTACCATGATGGTGTGTGGAGGGTGTACTGCACTCTACCATGATGGTGTGTGGAGGTTGTACTGTGCTCTTCCATGATGGCGTGTGGAGGTTGTACTGCACTCTACCATGATGGTGTGTGGAGGTTGTACTGCACTCTACCATGATGGTGTGTGGAGGTTGTGCTGCACTCTACCATGATGGTGTGTGGAGGTTGTACTGCATTCTACCATGATGGTGTGTGGAGATTGTACTGCAGTCTACCATGGTGTGTGGAGGTTGTATTGCACTCTTCCACGATGGTGTTTGGAGGTTGTTTTGTACTCTTCCATGATGGTGTGTGGAGGTTGTACTGCACTCTACCATGATGGTGTGTGGAGGTTGTACTGCACTCTACCATGATGGTGTGTGGAGGTTGTACTGCACTCTACCATGATGGTGTGTGGAGGTTGTACTGCACTCTACCATGATGGTGTGTGGAGGTTGTACTGCACTCTACCATGATGGTGTGTGAAGGTTGTACTGCACTCTACCATGATGGTGTGTGGAGGTTGTACTGCACTCTACCATGATGGTGTGTGGAGGTTGTACTGCACTCTACCATGATGGTGTGTGGAGGTTGTACTGCACTCTACCATGATGGTGTGTGGAGGTTGTACTGCACTCTACCATGATGGTGTGTGGAGGTTGTACTGCACTCTACCATGATGGTGTGTGGAGGTTGTACTACACTCTACCATGATGGTGTGTGGAGGTTGTACTGCACTCTACCATGATGGTGTGTGGAGGTTGTACTACACTCTACCATGATGGTGTGTGGAGGTTGTACTGCACTCTACCATGATGGTGTGTGGAGGTTGTACTGCACTCTACCATGATGGTGTGTGGAGGTTGTACTGCACTCTACCATGATGGTGTGTGGAGGTTGTACTGCACTCTACCATGATGGTGTGTGGAGGTTGTACTGCACTCTACCATGATGGTGTGTGGAGGTTGTACTGCACTCTACCATGATGGTGTGTGAAGGTTGTACTGCACTCTACCATGATGGTGTGTGGAGGTTGTACTGCACTATACCATGATGGTGTGTGGAGGTTGTACTGCACTCTACCATGATGGTGTGTGGAGGTTGTACTGCACTCTACCATGATGGTGTGTGGAGGTTGTACTGCACTCTACCATGATGGTGTGTGGAGGTTGTACTGCACTCTACCATGATGGTGTGTGGAGGTTGTACTGCACTCTACCATGATGGTGTGTGGAGGTTGTACTGCACTCTACCATGATGGTGTGTGGAGGTTGTACTGCACTCTACCATGATGGTGTGTGGAGGTTGTACTGCACTCTACCATGATGGTGTGTGGAGGTTGTACTGCACTCTACCATGATGGTGTGTGGAGGTTGTACTGCACTCTACCATGATGGTGTGGGGAGGTTGTACTGCACTCTACCATGATGGTGTGTGGAGGTTGTACTGCACTCTACCATGATGGTGTGTGGAGGTTGTACTGCACTCTACCATGATGGTGTGTGGAGGTTGTACTGCACTCTACCATGATGGTGTGTGGAGGTTGTACTGCACTCTACCATGATTGTGTGTGGAGGTTGTACTGCACTCTACCATGATGGTGTGTGGAGGTTGTACTGCACTCTACCATGATGGTGTGTGGAGGTTGTACTGCACTCTACCATGATGGTGTGTGGAGGTTGTACTGCACTCTACCATGATGGTGTGTGGAGGTTGTACTGCACTCTACCATGATGGTGTGTGGAGGTTGTACTGCACTCTACCATGATGGTGTGTGGAGGTTGTACTGCACTCTACCATGATGGTGTGTGGAGGTTGTACTGCGCTCTACCATGATGGTGTGTGGAGGTTGTACTGCACTCTACCATGATGGTGTGTGGAGGTTGTACTGCACTCTACCATGATGGTGTGTGGAGGTTGTACTGCACTCTACCATGATGGTGTGTGGAGGTTGTACTGCACTCTACCATGATGGTGTGTGAAGGTTGTACTGCACTCTACCATGATGGTGTGTGGAGGTTGTACTGCACTCTACCATGATGTGTGGAGGTTGTACTGCACTCTACCATGATGGTGTGTGGAGGTTGTACTGCACTCTACCATGATGGTGTGTGGAGGTTGTACAGCACTCTACCATGATGAGGTTGTACTGCACTCTACCATGATGGTGTGTGGAGGTTGTACTGCACTCTACCATGATGGTGTGTGGAGGTTGTACTGCACTCTAACATGAGTGTGTGGAGGTTGTACTGCACTCTACCATGATGGTGTGTGGAGGTTGTACTGCACTCTACCATGATGGTGTGTGAAGATTGTACTGCACTCTACCATGGTGCGTGGAGGTTGTACTGCACTCTACCATGATGTGTACTGCACTCTACCATGATGGTGTGTGGAGGTTGGTACTGCACTCTACCATGATGGTGTGTGGAGGTTGTACTGCGTACTGCACTCTACCATGATGGTGTGTGGAGGTTGTACTGCATTCTACCAAGATGGTGTGTGGAGGTTGTACTGCGCTCTACCATGATGGTGTGTGGAGGTTGTACTGCACTCTACCATGATGGTGTGTGGAGGTTGTACTGCACTCTACCATGATGGTGTGTGGAGGTTGTACTGCACTCTACCATGATGGTGTGTGGAGGTTTTACTGCACTCTACCATGATGGTGTGTGTAGGTTGTACTGCACTCTACCATGATGGTGTGTGGAGGTTGTACTGCACTCTACCATGATGGTGTGTGGAGGTTGTACTGCACTCTACCATGATGGTGTGTGGAGGTTGTACTGCACTCTACCATGATGGTGTGTGGAGGTTGTACTGCACTCTACCATGATGGTGTGTGGAGGTTGTACTGCACTCTACCATGATGGTGTGTGTAGGTTGTACTGCACTCTACCATGATGGTGTGTGGAGGTTGTACTGCACTCTACCATGATGGTGTGTGGAGGTTGTACTGCACTCTACCATGATGGTGTGTGGAGGTTGTACTGATGATGGTGTGTGGAGGTTGTACTGCACTCTACCATGATGGTGTGTGGAGGTTGTACTGCACTCTACCATGATGGTGTGTGGAAGTTGTACTGCACTCTACCATGATGGTGTGTGGAAGGTTGTACTGCACTCTACCATGATGGTGGTGGAGGTGTACTGCACTCTACCATGATGGTGTGTGGGTTGTACTGCACTCTACCATGATGGTGTGTGGAGGTTGTACTGCACTCTACCATGATGGTGTGTGGAGGTTGTACTGCACTCTACCATGATGGTGTGTGGAGGTTGTACTGCACTCTACCATGATGGTGTGTGGAAGTTGTACTGCACTCTACCATGATGGTGTGTGGAAGTTGTACTGCACTCTACCATGATGGTGTGTGGAGGTTGTACTGCACTCTAGCATGATGGTGTGTGGAGGTTGTACTACTACCATGGTGTGTGGAGGTTGTACTGCACTCTACCATGATGGTGTGTGGAGGTTGTACTGCACTCTACCATGATGGTGTGGGGAGGTTGTACTGCACTCTACCATGATGGTGTGTGGAGGTTGTACTGCACTCTACCATGATGGTGTGTGGAAGTTGTACTGCACTCTACCATGATGGTGTGTGGAGGTTGTACTGCACTCTAGCATGATGGTGTGTGGAGGTTGTACTGCACTCTACCATGATGGTGTGTGGAGGTTGTACTGCACTCTACCATGATGGTGTGTGGAGGTTGTACTGCACTCTACATGATGGTGTGTGGAGGTTGTACTGCACTCTACCATGATGGTGTGGAGGTTGTACTGCACTCTACCATGGTGTGTGGAGGTTGTACTGCACTCTACCATGATGGTGTGTGGAGGTTGTACTGCACTCTACCATGATGGTGTGTGGAGGTTGTACTGCACTCTACCATGATGGTGTGTGGAGGTTGTACTGCACTCTACCATGATGGTGTGTGGAGGTTGTACTTCACTCTACCATGGTGTGTGGAGGTTGTACTGCACTCTACCATGGTGGTGGATGATGGTGTGTGGAGGTTGTACTGCACTCTACCATGATGGTGTGTGGAGGTTGTACTGCACTCTACCATGATGGTGTGTGGAGGTTGTACTTCACTCTACCATGGTGTGTGGAGGTTGTACTGCACTCTACCATGGTGTGTGTGGAGGTTGTACTTCACTCTACCATGGTGTGTGGAGGTTGTACTGCACTCTACCATGGTGTGTGAAGGTTGTACTGCACTCTACCATGATGGTGTGTGGAGGTTGTACTGCACTCTACCATGATGGTGTGTGAGGGTTGTACTGCACTCTACCATGATGGTGTGTGGAGGTTGTACTGCACTCTACCATGGTGTGTGGAGGTTGTACTTCACTCTACCATGGTGTGTGGAGGTTGTACTGCACTCTACCATGGTGTGTGAAGGTTGTACTGCACTCTACCATGATGGTGTGTGGAGGTTGTACTTCACTCTACCATGGTGTGTGAAGGTTGTACTGCACTCTACCATGATGGTGTGTGGAGGTTGTACTGCACTCTACCATGATGGTGTGTGGAGGTTGTACTTCACTCTACCATGGTGTGTGGAGGTTGTACTGCACTCTACCATGGGTGTGTGGAGGTTGTACTTCACTCTACCATGGTGTGTGGAGGTTGTACTGCACTCTACCATGATGGTGTGTGGAGGTTGTACTGCACTCTACCATGATGGTGTGTGTAGGTTGTACTGCACTCTACCATGATGGTGTGTGGAGGTTGTACTGCACTCTACCATGATGGTGTGTGGAGGTTGTACTGCACTCTACCATGATGGTGTGTGGAGGTTGTACTGCACTCTACCATGATGGTGTGTGGAGGTTGTACTGCACTCTACCATGATGGTGTGTGGAGGTTGTACTGCACTCTACCATGATGGTGTGTGGAGGTTGTACTGCACTCTACCATGATGGTGTGTGGAGGTTGTACTGCACTCTACCATGATGGTGTGTGGAGGTTGTACTGCACTCTACCATGATGGTGTGTGGAGGTTGTACTGCACTCTACCATGATGGTGTGTGGAGGTTGTACTGCACTCTACCATGATGGTGTGTGGAGGATGTACTGCACTCTACCATGATGGTGTGTGGAGGTTGTACTGCACTCTACCATGATGGTGTGTGGAGGTTGTACTGCACTCTACCATGATGGTGTGTTTAGGTTGTACTGCACTCTACCATGATGGTGTGGGGAACTAACCATTACTTTCGTACACTTAAACATGGTGCTGTTATTCCACCAAAATATCATTATAAATAAATCAAAAACATATGAGAAAATTAATGTTATCAAATAAGTATTTTTTTATTTTTATTTAACATATATACACAGATTTTAGGATAATTAAAATTATCCTTTC
>NC_091386.1:7789722-7849722 GCF_038502225.1 Cherax quadricarinatus
CGTTTATGAAGGGATTCAGGGACACTGGTAGGCCGGACTTGAATCCTGGAGATGGGAAGTACAGTGTCTGCACTCTGAAGGAGGGGTGTTAATGTTGCAGTTTTATAACTGTATTGCAGGCGTGCCTCTGGTAAGACAGTGATGGAGTGAATGATGATGAAAGTTTTTCTTTTTTGGGCCACCCTGCCTTGGTGTTAATAAATAAAATAAATAATATATAGTAGGCACAATAATAAGTGTGTATATTTTGTATAGGTAGTAGGTTGGTATTTAGGTAGTAGGTTGGTAGACAGCAACCACCCAGGGAAGTACTACCGTCCTGCCAGATGACTGTGAAACAAAAACCTGTAACTGTTTTGCATGATGGTACGATTGCTGGTTTCTTTTTCTGTCGCATAAACACGCTAAGATAACAGGGATATCTTGCTACTCCTACTTACACTTTGGTCACACTTCACAGACACGCACATGCATATATATATATATACATACATCTAGGTTTTTCTCCTTTTTCTAAATAGCTCTTGTTCTTTTTTATTTCTTCTATTGTCCATGGGGAAGTGGAAAAGAATCTTTCCTCCGTAAGCCATGCGTGTCGTATGAGGCGACTAAAATGCCGGGAGCAATGGGCTAGTAACCCCTTCTCCTGTATACAATTACTAAAAAAGAGAAGAAGAAAAACTTTATAAAACTGGGTTGCTTAAATGTGCGTGGATGTAGTGCGGATGACAAGAAACAGATGATTGCTGATGTTATGAATGAAAAGAAGTTGGATGTCCTGGCCCTAAGCGAAACAAAGCTGAAGGGGGTAGGAGAGTTTCAGTGGGGGGAAATAAATGGGATTAAATCTGGAGTATCTGAGAGAGTTAGAGCAAAGGAAGGGGTAGCAGTAATGTTAAATGATCAGTTATGGAAGGAGAAAAGAGAATATGAATGTGTAAATTCAAGAATTATGTGGATTAAAGTAAAGGTTGGATGCGAGAAGTGGGTCATAATAAGCGTGTATGCACCTGGAGAAGAGAGGAATGCAGAGGAGAGAGAGAGATTTTGGGAGATGTTAAGTGAATGTATAGGAGCCTTTGAACCAAGTGAGAGAGTAATTGTGGTAGGGGACTTGAATGCTAAAGTAGGAGAAACTTTTAGAGAGGGTGTGGTAGGTAAGTTTGGGGTGCCAGGTGTAAATGATAATGGGAGCCCTTTGATTGAACTTTGTATAGGAAGGGGTTTAGTTATAGGTAATACATATTTTAAGAAAAAGAGGATAAATAAGTATACACGATATGATGTAGGGCGAAATGACAGTAGTTTGTTGGATTATGTATTGGTAGATAAAAGACTGTTGAGTAGACTTCAGGATGTACATGTTTATAGAGGGGCCACAGATATATCAGATCACTTTCTAGTTGTAGCTACACTGAGAGTAAAGGGTAGATGGGATACAAGGAGAATAGAAGCATCAGGGAAGAGAGAGGTGAAGGTTTATAAACTAAAAGAGGAGGCAGTTAGGGTAAGATATAAACAGCTATTGGAGGATAGATGGGCTAATGAGAGCATAGGCAATGGGGTCGAAGAGGTATGGGGTAGGTTTAAAAATGTAGTGTTAGAGTGTTCAGCAGAAGTTTGTGGTTACAGGAAAGTGGGTGCAGGAGGGAAGAGGAGCGATTGGTGGAATGATGATGTAAAGAGAGTAGTAAGGGAGAAAAAGTTAGCATATGAGAAGTTTTTACAAAGTAGAAGTGATGCGAGGAGGGAAGAGTATATGGAGAAAAAGAGAGAAGTTAAGAGAGTGGTGAAGCAATGTAAAAAGAGAGCAAATGAGAGAGTGGGTGAGATGTTATCAACAAATTTTGTTGAAAATAAGAAAAAGTTTTGGAGTGAGATTAACAAGTTAAGAAAGCCTAGAGAACAAATGGATTTGTCAGTTAAAAATAGGAGAGGAGAGTTATTAAATGGAGAGTTAGAGGTATTGGGAAGATGGAAGGAATAATTTGAGGAATTGTTAAATGTTGATGAAGATAGGGAAGCTGTGATTTCGTGTATAGGGCAAGGAGGAATAACATCTTGTAGGAGTGAGGAAGAGCCAGTTGTGAGTGTGGGGGAAGTTCGTGAGGCAGTAGGTAAAATGAAAGGGGGTAAGGCAGCCGGGATTGATGGGATAAAGATAGAAATGTTAAAAGCAGGTGGGGATATAGTTTTGGAGTGGTTGGTGCAATTATTTAATAAATGTATGGAAGAGGGTAAGGTACCTAGGGATTGGCAGAGAGCATGCATAGTTCCTTTGTATAAAGGCAAAGGGGATAAAAGAGAGTGCAAAAATTATAGGGGAATAAGTCTGTTGAGTGTACCTGGTAAAGTGTATGGTAGAGTTATAATTGAAAGAATTAAGAGTAAGACGGAGAATAGGATAGCAGATGAACAAGGAGGCTTTAGGAAAGGTAGGGGGTGTGTGGACCAGGTGTTTACAGTGAAACATATAAGTGAACAGTATTTAGATAAGGCTAAAGAGGTCTTTGTGGCATTTATGGATTTGGAAAAGGCGTATGACAGGGTGGATAGGGGGGCAATGTGGCAGATGTTGCAAGTGTATGGTGTAGGAGGTAGGTTACTGAAAGCAGTGAAGAGTTTTTACGAGGATAGTGAGGCTCAAGTTAGAGTATGTAGGAAAGAGGGAAATTTTTTCCCAGTAAAAGTAGGCCTTAGACAAGGATGTGTGATGTCACCGTGGTTGTTTAATATATTTATAGATGGGGTTGTAAGAGAAGTAAATGCGAGGGTCTTGGCAAGAGGCGTGGAGTTAAAAGATAAAGAATCACACACAAAGTGGGAGTTGTCACAGCTGCTCTTTGCTGATGACACTGTGCTCTTGGGAGATTCTGAAGAGAAGTTGCAGAGATTGGTGGATGAATTTGGTAGGGTGTGCAAAAGAAGAAAATTAAAGGTGAATACAGGAAAGAGTAAGGTTATGAGGATAACAAAAAGATTAGGTGATGAAAGATTGAATATCAGATTGGAGGGAGAGAGTATGGAGGAGGTGAACGTATTCAGATATTTGGGAGTGGACGTGTCAGCGGATGGGTCTATGAAAGATGAGGTGAATCATAGAATTGATGAGGGAAAAAGAGTGAGTGGTGCACTTAGGAGTCTGTGGAGACAAAGAACTTTGTCCTTGGAGGCAAAGAGGGGAATGTATGAGAGTATAGTTTTACCAACGCTCTTATATGGGTGTGAAGCGTGGGTGATGAATGTTGCAGCGAGGAGAAGGCTGGAGGCAGTGGAGATGTCATGTCTGAGGGCAATGTGTGGTGTGAATATAATGCAGAGAATTCGTAGTTTGGAAGTTAGGAGGAGGTGCGGGATTACCAAAACTGTTGTCCAGAGGGCTGAGGAAGGGTTGTTGAGGTGGTTCGGACATGTAGAGAGAATGGAGCGAAACAGAATGACTTCAAGAGTGTATCAGTCTGTAGTGGAAGGAAGGCGGGGTAGGGGTCGGCCTAGGAAGGGTTGGAGGGAGGGGGTAAAGGAGGTTTTGTGTGCGAGGGGCTTGGACTTCCAGCAGGCATGCGTGAGCGTGTTTGATAGGAGTGAATGGAGACAAATGGTTTTTAATACTTGACGTGCTGTTGGAGTGTGAGCAAAGTAACATTTATGAAGGGATTCAGGGAAACCGGCAGTCCGGACTTGAGTCCTGGAGATGGGAAGTACAGTGCCTGCACTCTGAAGGAGGGGTGTTAATGTTGCAGTTTAAAAACTGTAGTGTAAAGCACCCTTCTGGCAAGACAGTGATGGAGTGAATGATGGTGAAAGTTTTTCTTTTTCGGGCCACCCTGCCTTGGTGGGAATCGGCCGGTGTGATAATAAAAAAAAATAAAAAAATTTTGTATATTAAGTAAGTTCAAGCTTTTGAAGAGTGGTGGGGTGTGTTGTCTGGTTCTGGAGTTTGTGTTCATCCACACCTCCACTTTTTGTTGAGTTATTAAAGGTTTAAGGTGATTGGCCGTGGTAGATCCCCAAGCACAAATACCATGGGTGAGGTGATATAAAGTAAGGAGCACCCTTTGGGGTACATAGTATCGTATCTTGGAAAGGATACCTACTGTTTTGGAAACTTTCTTAGTTATGTGTTGGATGTGGGTCTGAAATTTAAGATTACAGTCAAGGTGGAAACCTAGAAATTTGCCCTCAATGTGTCTTGTAATGGGTGAACTATTTATCAATATGTTTAGCTGGATATTTGATGCTCTGTTTCCTAAAAGCATGAAGCAAGTTTTGTCAATATTGAGAGTAAGTTTGTTGGTCGTCATCCAGTTTGATATTCTATGTAGCTTGCTGTTTACAGTGTTACTAAGTATAGCCAGATTTGGGTGGGAAAAGACGTAAGCGGTGTCTTCTGCAAATAGAACTGGTTTAAGGAGTCGTGATGCATTTGGGAGGTCATTTACATAAATAAGAGAGAGTAGAGGACCTAGGACACTTCCCTGTGGCACTCCAATAACTACAGACTGAGTATTGGAGGACATGCCATTTGTGTACACACATTGGTGTCTACCACTATGATAAGATTTTAGGTAATTGAGAGTGTCCTCTGACCCTGTAATGCTCTAGTTTTAGGTGCAAGATATTGTGGTCTGCTGTATCAAATGCTTTCTGTAGAGCCCCAGAGGATATTCATTTTTTTTTCAATTGCTGTAAATAGTAATTCAAACATCTGAATAATTGCATCATTCGGTCTTTTTTTCCGCCTAAACCTAAACACGCAGAGGTTCACTATGTTATGGAATAGGAGGTAGGAGTAGATTTGTTAATGTATTATTTTTTCAAAGATTTTAAAGAGCAAAAGAAGTTAGATATTGGTCTGTAATTATTTACTTCTGTAGGATTGCCTCCTACAAGGGTCACCCCGAACCTTGAGGATCGGGGTGACCCTTGCTGTCTTGAGTATAGATGGGAATGTTGCAGATTCAACAGATTTGTTAAATAGTGTTGCAATAATGGGGGACGGCACATGAGCTGCTTTTTTATACATGATTGGTGGCACGTTATTTACATCGCTAAGTGAGGAGAGGCTGTAATAATAATAATAATAATAATAATAATAATAATAATAATATTGGCAGTTTGGATATTGATATTGGCAGTTTGGAGGGATATGTTGAGTATCTTTATACGTACGTATATACTTCTAAACTGTTGTATTCTGAGCACCTCTGCAAAAACAGTGATAATGTGTGAGTGTGGTGAAAGTGTTGAATGATGATGAAAGTATTTTCTTTTTGGGGATTTTCTTTCTTTTTTGGGTCACCCTGCCTCGGTGGGAGACGGCCGACTTGTTGAAAAAAAAAATAAAGAAAATAATAATAATAATAATATAGTAGTTTATTTCAGTATGATACAATGTTTATACAAATGTGAATTACATATAGGTGTACATGCAGAAAGCCCCTTAAGTATACAGAGCATTTCGGGCAAACTTAAGACTAATTTAAGATTAATAAGGAAATGACAGTTTTAGTAATTTTGAACATTCGGTCTCTTAGGTCATGACTCACGAAGTTGTAATGACACAGTTGCAAGCAAATCACAGTACAGGTGGGGATTGAACTCGCAGCAAGTGAATTGTAAAACTCCAGACCAGTGCATTAGGGGACTAGAGCAAGAGTTCATCATGGCCGTGCTGGTGAGATTCATCTGTAAAAACTTGCATTTGTGGTCACAGTGGTGCCTATGCTAACCTTCCTATGGTGTATAAATATACCTAGTTGGATGCATCTTATTGTAGCCAGCTGGTCCAGTGGTTAATGCACTGCTGGCCAAGAGTTTTATGACTCACTCGCTGAGAGTTCAAGCCCCACCCGTACCATGGTTAGTCTCATAAGTGAATGTAAATATAAATTTGGGCGTTACCGTGAATACAAGGGAATTGAATATCCTATTAGTTGATGCTACAAGGCTTTTATCAACTTACGTTCATAATCCACATTTTAATGTTTACGAGGTTTACTGATATTGAGAATAAGATTATATTGTTTAATATGTTAATGACATTAAGAATATGGATATGTAGTTTTCACATATTTAGCTGGCGTTGAAATATGTTAAGAAGAGAAAGTGTTTTTTAACCCTTTGAAGGTCGCCAGGCCCTCTCAAAGACTTGTTCTCAGGGTTGCCAAAATTTAAAAAAAAAAAATTATTTTTCTTATGAAAAGATAGAGAATATTTTTCCCAATCATAATGACACCAAAAGTTTGAAATTTGATGGAAAACTTACGGAATTATGCTCTTGCGAAGTTAGCAGTCTCGATGATGTTTACACATCGGCTACTTTGCCCATTTTGAGCCCTATTTTCGGCCAATTCCTGGTTCCTGAGTGTTTTGTTGCTAACTGGTTCCTGAGTGTTTTGTTGCTAACTGGTTCCTGAGTGTTTTATTAACTGGGTCCTGAGTGTCTTGTTTTTAACTGGTTCCAGAGTGTCTTGTTACTAACTGGTTCCTGAGTGTCTTGTTGCTAACTGGTTCCAAAGTGTCTTGTTACTAACTGGTTCCAGAGTGTCTTGTTACTAACTGGTTCCAGAGTGTCTTGTTGCTAACTGGTTCCAAAGTGTCTTGTTACTAACTGGTTCCAGAGTGTCTTGTTGCTAACTGGTTCCAGAGTGTCTTGGTATTAACTGGTTCCAAAGTGTCTTGTTACTAACTGGTTCCAAAGTGTCTTGTTACTAACTGGTTCCAAAGTGTCTTGTTACTAACTGGTTCCTGAGTGTCTTGTTACTAACTGGTTCCAAAGTGTCTTGTTACTAACTGGTTCCAAAGTGTCTTGTTACTAACTGGTTCCAGAGTGTCTTGGTATTAACTGGTTCCAAAGTGTCTTGTTACTAACTGGTTCCAAAGTGTCTTGTTACTAACTGGTTCCAGAGTGTCTTGTTACTAACTGGTTCCAGAGTGTCTTGTTACTAACTGGTTCCAGTGTGTCTTGTTACTAACTGGTTCCAGAGTGTCTTGGTATTAACTGGTTCCAAAGTGTCTTGTTACTAACTGGTTCCAAAGTGTCTTGTTACTAACTGGTTCCAGAGTGTCTTGTTACTAACTGGTTCCAAAGTGTCTTGTTACTAACTGGTTCCAGAGTGTCTTGGTATTAACTGGTTCCAAAGTGTCTTGTTACTAACTGGTTCCAAAGTGTCTTGTTACTAACTGGTTCCAAAGTGTCTTGTTACTAACTGGTTCCAAAGTGTCTTGTTACTAACTGGTTCCAGAGTGTCTTGTTACTAACTGGTTCCAAAGTGTCTTGTTACTAACTGGTTCCAAAGTGTCTTGTTACTAACTGGTTCCAGAGTGTCTTGGTATTAACTGGTTCCAAAGTGTCTTGTTACTAACTGGTTCCAAAGTGTCTTGTTACTAACTGGTTCCAGAGTGTCTTGTTACTAACTGGTTCCAAAGTGTCTTGTTACTAACTGGTTCCAGAGTGTCTTGTTACTAACTGGTTCCAGAGTGTCTTGTTGCTAACTGGTTCCAGAGTGTCTTGTTACTAACTGGTTCCTGAGTGTCTTGTTACTAACTGGTTCCAGAGTGTCTTGTTACTAACTGGTTCCAGAGTGTCTTGTTACTAACTGGTTCCAGAGTGTCTTGTTACTAACTGGTTCCAGAGTGTCTTGTTACTAACTGGTTCCAGAGTGTCTTGGTATTAACTGGTTCCTGAGTGTCTTGTTACTAACTGGTTCCAAAGTGTCTTGTTACTAACTGGTTCCAGAGTGTCTTGTTACTAACTGGTTCCAGAGTGTCTTGTTACTAACTTGTTCCTGAGTGTCTTGTTACTAACTGGTTCCTGAGTGTCTTGTTACTAACTGGTTCCAGAGTGTCTTGTTACTAACTGGTTCCAGAGTGTCTTGTTACTAAGTGGTTCCAGAGTGTCTTGTTACTAACTGGTTCCTGAGTGTCTTGTTACTAACTGGTTCCAGAGTGTCTTGTTACTAACTGGTTCCAGAGTGTCTTGTTACTAACTGGTTCCAGAGTGTCTTGTTACTAACTGGTTCCAAAGTGTCTTGTTACTAACTGGTTCCAGAGTGTCTTGGTATTAACTGGTTCCAGAGTGTCTTGGTATTAACTGGTTCCAGAGTGTCTTGGTATTAACTGGTTCCAGAGTGTCTTGTTATTAACTGGTTCCAGAGTGTCTTGGTATTAACTGGTTCCAGAGTGTCTTGTTACTAACTGGTTCCTGAGTGTCTTGTTACTAACTGTGGATGTATGTAACTTGCATTACTTCTGTAAGTTATGGAACGTTTATGTTATGGTCGGTAAACTTTGCTTGCTAGTTGCCCATATAATATCAGTCTTACTTATGAATGGAAAAGTTGTTGCCAGTCGAGCATCATGGAGGACGTGCTGGTGCAAGTCCTCCATATTTTTTTATTTTTGTGGATTTTATTCACTTTGAGAGGTGAGTCTCAGGTACATGAGATCTCAGTAGGAATTTCAAAGCATAGATGTGTTTGAGGATGTTTGGAAAGCCTTCTTAGAGAGGTCAGCAAGTGGTTGACCAGGCACGCACCAGACGAGCCTGGCCCATGGCCGGGCTCCAAGTGGTAAAACTCTTAAAACTCGTCAAAGGTATAACAAAACTAAAGGTAAAAGTCAGCAGTTTCCCCTCATATTCTTTAAGTATTCTTCTTGAATAGCATTTCTTTGTTATATACCTGGCTCTGGTGGCCTGGTGGTTAACGCTCTCGCTTCACACGGTGAGGGCCTGGGTTCGATTCCCAGCCAGGGTAGAAACATTGGACGTGTTTCTTTCCACCTGTTGTCTATGTTCCCCATCAGTAAAATGGGTACCTGGGTGTTAGTCGACTGGTGTGGGTCGCATCCTGGGACACTGACCTAAGGAGGCCTGGTCACAGACTGGGCCGCGGGGGCGTTGACCCCCAGAACTCTCTCCAGGTAAACTCCAGATACCTGGATGCTAAGTAAATGTTTCTTGTGATTGTTTTGCTCTGTGTAAAGCTTTATCAAGGACTTCATTGGGCTCTACTTGAGCTCTGTGTATTCCTCTATGAAGAACTTAATAAAGCTCCATGTTGAAAATTGAGACACTTATGCAGCATATGGGAATCTTTAATCTTTATTTCCTGAATAAAGATTCCCATATGCTACATAAGTGTCTCAATCTTCAACTTGTCGGTTTTTCAAACCATTCATCACAAAGCTCTATGTAGAGCAGATCATTGTCTCTATAAAAGATTACTCTGCACTTACGTTTTTTGTTCATTTTTTGTTTTAAAAAGACTGACATTGAACATTTTCAGCAATGATCAGGTGACATTTGCTTCAGTTTTGTAATAGCCGCCAAATCTCTCATATATAATTGAATCTTCTGTTTATTCTTCTTTTTAAAATGTGTCAACCTAATAAGCTTTTATTAAATCGGAAAATTTCCATTTATTTTTCCCTTGTCCAAACCATCTCAGTTTTCTGGCTTAATTATATTTGGTATTTCAAGAATACTATATTAAGGGCGGACTTGAGGGGTGGAGGTGGGAAGTACAGTGCCTGCACTCTGAAGGAGTGCTGGAGGTGGGAAGTACAGTGCCTGTACTCTGAAGGAGTGCTGGAGGTGGGAAGTACAGTGCCTGTACTCTGAAGGAGTGCTGGAGGTGGGAAGTACAGTGCCTGCACTCTGAAGGAGTGAAGGTGGGAAGCACAGTGCCTGTACTCTGAAGGAGTGCTGGAGGTGGGAAGTACAGTGCCTGCACTCTGAAGGAGTGCTGGAGGTGGGAAGTACAGTGCCTGTACTCTGAAGGAGTGCTGGAGGTGGGAAGTACAGTGCCTGTACTCTGAAGGAGTGCTGGAGGTAGGAAGTACAGTGCCTGTACTCTGAAGGAGTGCTGGAGGTGGGAAGTACAGTGCCTGCACTCTGAAGGAGTGCTGGAGGTGGGAAGTACAGTGCCTGTACTCTGAAGGAGTGCTGGAGGTGGGAAGTACAGTGCCTGTACTCTGAAGGAGTGCTGGAGGTGGGAAGTACAGTGCCTGTACTCTGAAGGAGTGCTGGAGGTGGGAAGTACAGTGCCTGTACTCTGAAGGAGTGCTGGAGGTGGGAAGTACAGTGCCTGTACTCTGAAGGAGTGCTGGAGGTGGGAAGTACAGTGCCTGTACTCTGAAGGAGTGCTGGAGGTAGGAAGTACAGTGCCTGTACTCTGAAGGAGTGCTGGAGGTGGGAAGTACAGTGCCTGCACTCTGAAGGAGTGCTGGAGGTGGGAAGTACAGTGCCTGTACTCTGAAGGAGTGCTGGAGGTGGGAAGTACAGTGCCTGTACTCTGAAGGAGTGCTGGAGGTGGGAAGTACAGTGCCTGCACTCTGAAGGAGTGCTGGAGGTGGGAAGTACAGTGCCTGTACTCTGAAGGAGTGCTGGAGGTGGGAAGTATGGTGCCTGCACTCTGAAGGAGTGCTGGAGGTGGGAAGTACAGTGCCTGTACTCTGAAGGAGTGCTGGAGGTGGGAAGTATGGTGCCTGCACTCTGAAGAAGTGCTGGAGGTGGGAAGTATGGTGCCTGCACTCTGAATATATAAATATATTAAACAACCACGGTGACATCACACATCCTTGTCTAAGGCCTACTTTTACTGGGAAAAAATTTCCCTCTTTCCTACATACTCTAACTTGAGCCTCACTATCCTCGTAAAAACTCTTCACTGCTTTCAGTAACCTACCTCCTACACCATACACTTGCAACATCTGCCACATTGCCAACCTATCCACTCTGTCATACGCCTTTTCCAAATCCATAAATGCCACAAAGACCTCTTTAGCCTTATCTAAATACTGTTCACTTATATGTTTCACTGTAAACACCTGGTCCACACACCCCCTACCTTTCCTAAAGCCTCCTTGTTCATCTGCTATCCTATTCTCCGTCTTACTCTTAATTCTTTCAATTATAACTCTACCATACACTTTACCAGGTACACTCAACAGACTTATCCCCCTATAATTTTTGCACTCTCTTTTATCCCCTTTGCCTTTATACAAAGGAACTATGCATGCTCTCTGCCAATCCCTAGGTACCTTACCCTCTTCCATACATTTATTAAATAATTGCACCAACCACTCCAAAACTATATCCCCACCTGCTTTTAACATTTCTATCTTTATCCCATCAATCCCGGCTGCCATTCACCGTAATGAAATGCAAGACAGTGGCAAAGTTGATCGAGTGACTAATGAACGTATTCGAAAACCAGTGTCAGTGATTGATTATACACAAAACATGCGCTTGGTTGACAAGTGTGACATGCAGATTGGTTTTGTTGACTGTGTTCGTAAGAGTTACAAGTGGTACATGAAACTTTTCTTCCATCTCATGGACATTTCAATGCTCAATGCATATAATATGTACCAAATAAAGACTGGCAACAGACCACCTTATGGTGAATTTTGTTTGTCTGTTGTCAGACAACTCATAATGAAGTACCAGGTAACAACACCTGCTATACAACATGGTCCTCGAATTCCTCAGGATATACCCAAGCGTTTGAGGAGAGAAGGTGATCATTTCATAATACAGCTTCCTTCAACTAAGAAGAAATTTGCTCAGAAGAGATGCATTGTCTGTGCACAAACAAAACGACAGCAACAAAGACGCAAAGACACTCGGTTTATGTGTGAGGAATGTAAGGTGTGCATGGTGCCTTGTTTCAAGGAGTTCCACAAGCTCCAGCAGTTCTAAAACCATGTCCAGTGATTGTAAATATGTAAATATATGATAGAACATTAGTATTATACAATATTTGTGCATGTTTATTGTAATAAACAACAGTGGTAAACAATATGATAATAACTTTAGTGCGGTTATTGTGTTCAATACAGTGAGTTTATATATATCAATTATATACAGTATTGGTCTCTCAGGCCCCAAATGTTAGTAGGAATAGAAAAAAATTGGAAAAGAAAAGAAAAAACAACTAAAACCACAAAATAATGTAATGCGCGTATGTGGAATTCGTCGATGTTGCCGCCACCACATCATTTTTGACAAACTTCTTGGCACTGTATCTCGGTAAGTACTGATCAGATTTTTTTTTTTGTCTTATTACCTTCACAAAAATATGCTCTTTAATTCTGTAAGAAAAAATAATTTTTTTTTTTTTTTCAAAATTTCTTGGACACTGGAGCACCACTTCAGATTTTGGCCTTGGACCCTGAAAGGGTTAATATGAGGTAGAACAATTTATGATACAAACATACATTTTTAAGTTTGTAATAATGGCTTAATAGTTAAGGGATAATAAAGTATTTGGGAGAATTGCTTTAAATTTGGTTAGAGTTTAGTATAGTTTGGGTATGGTTGTTATTGAGAGATGAGATGATTTTTGAGTATAGTCCTAACTTGATTTAGTGGGCAGGGGACCTCTTGCTGTTTCGGGCAAAGAGTTCCAGATCTTTGGGCCCTTTATGTGCATTGCATTTTTGCATAGTGTGAGACAGACACGAGGGATGATAAAAAGTGTTTTGTGCTTAATGTTATGCCTGTGCGTTCTGTTGAAGATGTTTAGGAGAAGTTTTAGTGGAGAGTTGATATTGGAGTTTAATGTTCTGTATATATAGGGCTTGACGTGCTGTTGGAGTGTAAGCAAGGTAACGTTTATGAAGGGATTCAGGGACACTGGTAGGCCGGACTTGAATCCTGGAGATGGGAAGTACAGTGTCTGCACTCTGAAGGAGGGGTGTTAATGTTGCAGTTTTATAACTGTAGTGTAAAGCACGCCTCTGGCAAGACAGTGATGGAGTGAATGATGATGAAAGTTTTTCTTTTTTGGGCCACCCTGCCTTGGTGTTAATAAATAAAATAAATAATATATAGTAGGCACAATAATAAGTGTGTATATTTTGTATATTAAGTAAGTTCAAGCTTTTGAAGAGTGGTGGGGTGTGTTGTCTGGTTCTGGAGTTTGTGTTCATCCACACCTCCACTTTTTGTTGAGTTATTAAAGGTTTAAGGTGATTGGCCGTGGTAGATCCCCAAGCACAAATACCATGGGTGAGGTGATATAAAGTAAGGAGCACCCTTTGGGGTACATAGTATCGTATCTTGGAAAGGATACCTACTGTTTTGGAAACTTTCTTAGTTATGTGTTGGATGTGGGTCTGAAATTTAAGATTACAGTCAAGGTGGAAACCTAGAAATTTGCCCTCAATGTGTCTTGTAATGGGTGAACTATTTATCAATATGTTTAGCTGGATATTTGATGCTCTGTTTCCTAAAAGCATGAAGCAAGTTTTGTCAATATTGAGAGTAAGTTTGTTGGTCGTCATCCAGTTTGATATTCTATGTAGCTTGCTGTTTACAGTGTTACTAAGTATAGCCAGATTTGGGTGGGAAAAGACGTAAGCGGTGTCTTCTGCAAATAGAACTGGTTTAAGGAGTCGTGATGCATTTGGGAGGTCATTTACATAAATAAGAGAGAGTAGAGGACCTAGGACACTTCCCTGTGGCACTCCAATAACTACAGACTGAGTATTGGAGGACATGCCATTTGTGTACACACATTGGTCTCTACCACTATGATAAGATTTTAGGTAATTGAGAGTGTCCTCTGACCCTGTAATGCTCTAGTTTTAGGTGCAAGATATTGTGGTCTGCTGTATCAAATGCTTTCTGTAGAGCCCCAGAGGATATTCATTTTTTTTTCAATTGCTGTAAATAGTAATTCAAACATCTGAATAATTGCATCATTCGGTCTTTTTTTCCGCCTAAACCTAAACACGCAGAGGTTCACTATGTTATGGAATAGGAGGTAGGAGTAGATTTGTTAATGTATTATTTTTTCAAAGATTTTAAAGAGCAAAAGAAGTTAGATATTGGTCTGTAGTTATTTACTTCTGTAGGATTGCCTCCTACAAGGGTCACCCCGAACCTTGAGGATCGGGGTGACCCTTGCTGTCTTGAGTATAGATGGGAATGTTGCAGATTCAACAGATTTGTTAAATAGTGTTGCAATAATGGGGGACGGCACATGAGCTGCTTTTTTATACATGATTGGTGGCAAGTTATTTACATCGCTAAGTGAGGAGAGGCTGTAATAATAATAATAATAATAATAATAATAATAATAGGGCAAGGAGGAATAACATCTTGTAGGAGTGAGGAAGAGCCAGTTGTGAGTGTGGGGGAAGTTCGTGAGGCAGTAGGTAAAATGAAAGGGGGTAAGGCAGCCGGGATTGATGGGATAAAGATAGAAATGTTAAAAGCAGGTGGGGATATAGTTTTGGAGTGGTTGGTGCAATTATTTAATAAATGTATGGAAGAGGGTAAGGTACCTAGGGATTGGCAGAGAGCATGCATAGTTCCTTTGTATAAAGGCAAAGGGGATAAAAGAGAGTGCAAAAATTATAGGGGGATAAGTCTGTTGAGTATACCTGGTAAAGTGTATGGTAGAGTTATTATTGAAAGAATTAAGAGTAAGACGGAGAATAGGATAGCAGATGAACAAGGAGGCTTTAGGAAAGGTAGGGGGTGTGTGGACCAGGTGTTTACAGTGAAACATATAAGTGAACAGTATTTAGATAAGGCTAAAGAGGTCTTTGTGGCATTTATGGATTTGGAAAAGGCGTATGACAGGGTGGATAGGGGGGCAATGTGGCAGATGTTGCAAGTGTATGGTGTAGGAGGTAGGTTACTGAAAGCAGTGAAGAGTTTTTACGAGGATAGTGAGGCTCAAGTTAGAGTATGTAGGAAAGAGGGAAATTTTTTCCCAGTAAAAGTAGGCCTTAGACAAGGATGTGTGATGTCACCGTGGTTGGTTAATATATTTATAGATGGGGTTGTAAGAGAAGTAAATGCGAGGGTCTTGGCAAGAGGCGTGGAGTTAAAAGATAAAGAATCACACACAAAGTGGGAGTTGTCACAGCTGCTCTTTGCTGATGACACTGTGCTCTTGGGAGATTCTGAAGAGAAGTTGCAGAGATTGGTGGATGAATTTGGTAGGGTGTGCAAAAGAAGAAAATTAAAGGTGAATACAGGAAAGAGTAAGGTTATGAGGATAACAAAAAGATTAGGTGATGAAAGATTGAATATCAGATTGGAGGGAGAGAGTATGGAGGAGGTGAATGTATTCAGATATTTGGGAGTGGACGTGTCAGCGGATGGGTCTATGAAAGATGAGGTGAATCATAGAATTGATGAGGGAAAAAGAGTGAGTGGTGCACTTAGGAGTCTGTGGAGACAAAGAACTTTGTCCTTGGAGGCAAAGAGGGGAATGTATGAGAGTATAGTTTTACCAACGCTCTTATATGGGTGTGAAGCGTGGGTGATGAATGTTGCAGCGAGGAGAAGGCTGGAGGCAGTGGAGATGTCATGTCTGAGGGCAATGTGTGGTGTGAATATAATGCAGAGAATTCGTAGTTTGGAAGTTAGGAGGAGGTGCGGGATTACCAAAACTGTTGTCCAGAGGGCTGAGGAAGGGTTGTTGAGGTGGTTCGGACATGTAGAGAGAATGGAGCGAAACAGAATGACTTCAAGAGTGTATCAGTCTGTAGTGGAAGGAAGGCGGGGTAGGGGTCGGCCTAGGAAACGTTGGAGGGAGGGGGTAAAGGAGGTTGTGTGTGCGAGGGGCTTGGACTTCAAGGAGGCATGCATGAGCGTGTTTGATAGGAGTGAATGGAGACAAATGGTTTTTAATACTTGACGTGCTGTTGGAGTGTGAGCAAAGTAACATTTATGAAGGGATTCAGGGAAACCGGCAGGCCGGACTTGAGTCCTGGAGATGGGAAGTACAGTGCCTGCACTCTGAAGGAGGGGTGTTGGTGTTGCAGTTTAAAAACTGTAGTGTAAAGCACCCTTCTGGCAAGACAGTGATGGAGTGAATGATGGTGAAAGTTTTTCTTTTTCGGGCCACCCTGCCTTGGTGTGAATCGGCCAGTGTGATAATAAAAAAATAATAAAAAAAAATAATAATAATAATAATATTGGCAGTTTGGATATTAATATTGGCAGTTTGGAGGGATATGTTGTGTATCTTTATACGTATATGCTTCTAAACTGTTGTATTCTGAGCACCTCTGCAAAAACAGTGATAATGTGTGAGTGAGGTGAAAGTGTTGAATGATGATGAAAGTATTTTCTTTTTGGGGATTTTCTTTCTTTTTTGGGTCACCCTGCCTCGGTGGGAGACGACCAACTTGTTGAAAAAAAAAATAAAAAAAAAATAATAATAATAATAAAAATGCAGTAGTTTATTTCAGCATGATACAATGTTTATACAAATGTGAATTACATATAGGTGTACATGCAGAAAGCCCCTTAAGTATACAGAGCATTTCTGTCAAACTTAAGACTAATTTAAGATTAATAAGGAAATGACAGTTTTAGTAATTTTGAACATTCAGTCTCTTAGGTCATGACTCACGAAGTTGTAATGACACAGTTGCAAGCAAATCACAGTACAGATGGGGATTGAACTCGCAGCAAGTGAATTGTAAAACTCCAGACCAGTGCATTAGGGGACTAGAGCAAGAGTTCATCATGGCCGTGCTGGTGAGATTCATCTGTAAAAACTTGCATTTGTGGTCACAGTGGTGCCTATGCTAACCTTCCTATGGTGTATAAATATACCTAGTTGGATGCATCTTATTGTAGCCAGCTGGTCCAGTGGTTAATTCACTGCTGGCCAAGAGTTTTATGACTCACTCGCTGAGAGTTCAAGCCCCACCCGTACCATGGTTAGTCTCTTAAGTGAATGTAAATATAAATTTGGGCGTTACCGTGAATACAAGGGAATTGAATATCCTATTAGTTGATGCTACAAGGCTTATATCAACTTACGTTCATAATCCACATTTTAATGTTTACGAGGTTTACTGATGTTGAGAATAAGATTATATTGTTTAATATGTTAATGACATTGAGAATATGGATATGTAGTTTTCACATATTTAGCTGGCGTTGAAATATGTTAAGAAGAGAAAGTGTTTTTTTAACCCTTTGAAGGTCGCCAGGCCCTTTCAAAGACTTGTTCTCAGTGTTGCCAAAATTTAAAAAAAAAAAATTATTTTTTCTTATGAAAAGATAGAGAATCTTTTTCCCAATCATAATGACACCAAAAGTATGAAATTTGATGGAAAACTTACGGAATTATGCTCTTGCGAAGTTAGCAGTCTCGATGATGTTTACACATCGGCTACTTTGCCCATTTTGAGCCCTATATTCGGCCAATTCCAGTGTACTAGTCGACAAAAATCATAATTATTTTGCTAGAACTCCGCTTTTTCTATCAAATGAGTACAAGAAACCACCCATTTGCTGATTTAAATTATCCAATAAAGTGGTCAGAATTTAGCAATTTTGCCAATTTCACACAAATTTCAAAAGATGCCAATTTCCAAATAGGGTCCAGAATAAACAAGATAGATATTGCTGGCACTAAAATAACATTTCCTCTGTTCATTAGTCATGCCCACACGCCCCTCTTACATTTCTTTTGCTTTCCACTTTGAATTTTTATTCTCACAAAAAATAGAAGATTTACTGTTATGCAGACTACTGCATTAGTGTAGAAATGGTATAAATAATATCAGCGCACTTGTGAAAGAATATTAAATTCACCAGTTGACGTGTATTGGACGCATGGCATGATTTGTTTACTTCTTAACTTTGGCAAAAATCGAACATTTCTGCTACTTTGAGCTCAATTTCAAGGTACTTTTCATTGTGAAATCAGTCAAAATCATCTTAATTTCTGTAATATGTCTTCCGTTCTATAAAATAAGACCAGGAAAACTAGAATACAACCATAAATACCATACGAAAATATGGTGCAAAGTCGCTGTTTTAATCCAAAAACACGGTCAAAGTTTTTTTTTTCTCATTACGCACTGTGTGCTGCAGGATTTTTTTTTATACTGCGCACACTGACCACATAGACCCATTCTTTCATATGTAGGCCTATCAGCTTTCTCTTGCTAGATTTGAGGGCGCTAGAATTTATGCGTACTAGTACTTCAAAAACCTTGGCACGTAAGGCGTACTAGTACGGCCGAAACCCCGAAAGGGTTATGGTAGTTTTGAAAATGCTGGCTGAGACAGTAGTTCTGGAGATTTCCAGCAGAGTGTTCCAGATTTTGGGCCCTTTTATGTACATTTTGAAGAGATTTTGAAGACATAGGTTACTGAGTATTTATTCTTTTTTTTTTTCAAAAAGTGAGGTAACGAAGTGAACAATACTACAATTTTAAGTATGCATTGATATGAAAAAGAGAGGTAGCTAAATGAAAATAGTCATTTTAAGTATGCATTAATACATTAACCCTTTCAGGGTCCAAGGCCCAAATCTGGAGTCACGCACCAGTGTCCAAGAATTTTCAAAAAAAAAAATTGTTATTTTTTCTTATGAAATCGTAGAGAATCTTTTTGTGAAGGTAATAAAACAAAAAGTACGAAATTTGGTGGAAAATTGACGAAATTATGCTCTCGCGAATTTTGATGTGTCAGCGATATTTACGAATTGGCGATTTTGCCGACTTTGACTCCCATTTTAGGCCAATTACATTATTCCAATCAACCAAATTCTTAGCTATTTCACTAGTATTACTTCTATTCTATCGATTGAGCACAAGAAATCGCCAAGTCAACTGTTTCAACTACAAAATAAAGTGATCGGAAATTGTTAATTTGGCCAATTTAACACAAAGTTCAAAATATTCCAATTTCAAAATAGGCTCCAGAATGAACAATGTAGGCATTCCTGGCACTAAACTAACATTTCCTCTGTTCATTAGTTATGTTTTGAGGCTTTACAAATAAATTCCATTTTGATTTTTTATTCACATAATGAATTTTTATTCACACCAAAAAATAGAAGATTTACTGTTATGCAATACTGTAATAATTGTATAAATATCATCACCATATTTGTGAATGTATATTAGACCCACCAGCTGACGTGTATTAGATGTGTGAGGTCGTTTGTTTACTCTTGAATATCGGCAAAAATTTAACATTTCCGCTACTTTGAGCTCAGTTTCAAGCCATTTCCAGTGCTAAAACCAATCAAAATCATCTCTATTTCTGTAATATGTCTTCCATTCTATCAAATGAGACCAAGAAATCGCAAATACAACTATAAAAAACATACGAAAAAACACTGCAAAGTTGCTGTTTTAATCGAAAAATCATGATTTCATTTTTTTTCTCTCATTATACACAGTGTGCTGCAGGATCTGTTTTATGTGGTGCACACATACCACATAGATGTATTCTCTCATATCTAGGCCCAAATGTACCACTCACAGTTTATCAGAGTGAGCTGAGCTCATGGCGTAGATCTACGGTTTGGACCCTGAACGTACAGCCGTAGATCTACGGGACGGACCCTGAAAGGGTTAAACTGGCTCAGTGTCTTCAGGCTATAGAATGATTATAAGAGACAATGAAGCAACAGGAAGTTTACCTGTAAACATTAGGATTAGTTTGCCTGAAGTGCTCAGCATGTTAGTGGCTTTCTATGCTTAACAATATTTTATTGCATGTAAACTACACTCTTCCTGCCTATATATAGCCGTCCTGCTCCACTTCTGGTTAGTGTGACTTTGTAAATGGTCCAAGTCGGACCGAAACGTCGTCGTAAGCTTCTCTCTTCTATGTGCAGGTTGTGTATTGTGTAAACTACACTTTGTGTACTACACAAATAAAGTTGTTTATTTATTAGCTTTCTGTAGAATTATAATGGAATAAGATGAGTAATTAATTTTCTGTGGGAGTTTGAGGAAGACTGAAAGAATAGGGATTTGAGTTAGGAGGAACTGGTTTTGTGTGGTATAACACAGTGTTGGTTTAGTTACATTAGGGAAATGAAGTGATTTCTAAACTATACCACGGGCGGGATTGAACCCGCGGTCAGAGAGTCTCAAAACTCCAGACCGTCGCGTTAGCCACTGGACCAGCTAGCCACAATAAGATTCGTCCAACTAGGTATATTTCAATCCCGCCCGTGATATGGTTTGTTTGCAATCGTGTCATTACGATTTCGTGAGTCGAGTCGTGATTTCTAACAATAGCTCTAAATTGATTGGCAGACAGGGGACCTTTCAGTGATTTGAGCGATAAATTCCAGATCTTTTATGCTCATTCACCTTTTTGCATAGGTTGTGTCGGACTTTGGGGATGTCGAAGAGAGTTTTGTCTTGTGTTGTACCTGTGTGCTTTGTTGCAGCTATCATGGAAAAGTTTGAGAAGAGGATTTATGTTGGAGTCTAATGTTCTATATATATAATAGGCACAGTAATATGGGTGCATATTTTGTATACTAAGTTCAAAATTTTGAAGAGCAGGGAGGGAGGGGTTGTCTGGCACAGGAATGGTTTATAGTCCACATAGCAGCTTTTTGTTGGGTTATTAATGGTTTAAGGTGATTTGCTGTAGTAGATCCCAGGCACAAATACCATAGGTGAGGTAAGAGAAGATTAGAGAGTGGTATAGTGTAGTGCCATTTGGGGTACATAGTACTGTATGTTGGGGAGGATGCCTACTGTTTTGGAGACTTTCTTGGTTATGTGTTGGATGTGGGTATTAAATTTCAGGTTGCAGTCAAGGTGTAGACCTAAAAATTTAGCCTCAATTTGTCTTGTAATGAAGGAACCATTGATCAATATGTTAAGTTGGATATTTGAAGCAATGTTTCCAAACAGCCTATATTGAGGGTGAGTTTGTTGGTCTTCATCCATGTAGATGCTTTTAGTAGCTCACCATTGACGCTGAGTGTAGTAAGATTTGAATGTGAGAGGACATAGTGTCATCTGTGAATAGAACAGGTTTAAGGAGGTGCAGTGCATTAAGGTCATTAATGTAACTGAGAAAGAGCAGAGGGCCAAGGGCCTCGGGGCACTCCTATGTCTACAGGGTGGCTCAAGAAATTGTAATGACATGATTGCAAACAAATCACAGTATGGGCGCAGATTGGACTCGGGGTGAGTTGTAAAACTCCAGACTGATGCATTAGCCACTGGGCCAGCTCCAGTGTTTATGGGTCTTGTTGCAGCTATAAAGTGGGGTTTATATTAGAATTTATGGTTCTGTAAATGTAGGTTGCACAGTAGTAGGTGTGAATGATTTGTGCAGTGAGTGAGTTTCGGTCTTTGAAGAGTGAGGAGGGGGGGGGGGGTGTTGTCTAGCATCAGACTGCGTGATAATTCTTACTGCAGCTTCTTGTTGGGTTATTATTGGCTTGAGGTGGGTTGCTGCTGTTGATTCCCAGGCACAAATAGCATAGGTGAGGTAGGGATAGACGAGTGAATAGTACAGGGCTGATTGTGGTACATAGTAACGTATCTTTGCGAGGATCCCAAATGTTTTGGATACTTTTTTTACGTGTTGGATATGGGTGTTGAATTTCAGGTTAATGTCAAGGTGCAGACCCAGGAATTTGCCCTCATTATGTTTAGCAATAAGAGTGTTGTCAATCACAATGTTCAGCTGGGCATCACCTGTTATGTCCCCAAACATAATGTAGAAGGTTTTATCTATATTAAGTGTAAGTTTATTGACAGACATCAAGGTCGATATTTTTACTAGCTCTTTGTTAGCAATAAACTCTCGGAACTCATCAGTGATGCACATCAGAGTCAAATAAAGGTAATCTCCGCCTTCATCATGGTTTTTAAACTGAGGAGGTCATGGGGACCTTGTGGAGCTTTTATGGGAGTCTTTTAATATTAATTATTTAATGGGGTTTTAACTGATCCTGATTATTTTAACGTTGTACCACAGTATTTCTTTGTGTTGAGTGCTTATGTTCATTACTTTTTTATTTGTTTTATCCTTGTTTATCCTTCAAAAGTTGGAAATTTAAGTTGAGCATAAGAAAGAACAAGGTGATGAGAATAAAAATTTTAGGTAATAAAAGACTGGATATCAAATTGGAGTAAGAATATTGTTGGTTGTGTGGGAATTCATCTGTGGTATTTCCTCTTCTTGATTGTGTATAGTACTTGTGGCATTAATTGTCTTCCTGCTTTTAGCTTGTAGATGAATTGTTCAGAGAACCGACATGTTGATAAATTAGACACATGTGCAACTCTTGGGTATCTTTATTGAGGAAACGTTTTGCCACTCAGTGGCTTCATCAGTCCATACCAAGAAAAATCTTGAAGAACAGGAGGAGAATGAGGTAATCAGTCCCTCAACCTTGAGTCAATGTGGTCAGTCCATCAATCTTGAATAGAATACGGCATATGGGCAGAGAAGCAGCTTATAAACCGTAGGCAGGAGAGGTGCAGCAGAGGTAGGTGGTGTCACATTTGCCCAATGTGGAAGTAGGTCGTGCCCAAGGGTTAGGCAAGCGAAGAATTCCCAAGTATTAAGATCCCAAGAAGTTGCAGTGTCTGACAGGATTGTAGATGAATGGTTTTAGCTTGTTTCTTTCTTGTTACAGTTGATTATGAAATATTATTGCAGTTTGTTTTTAGTTAATCTCACTATCATAGAGGTTCTGATATTGCTTAATATAATCAACCAATATTGTTCCTTTCGATATCGGCCATCTGCCACCAAGGTAGGCTGACCCAAAAGAGAAGAAACTAAATTTTTTACTTTTAGTAATTTATACAGGAGAAAGGGTTACTAGCCCCCTTGCTCCCGACATTATGGTCGCCTCATATGACATGCATGACTTAGGAAGGAAGGATTCTTCTCCACTTCCCCAGGGAGGCAACCAGTATTGTTTGGGATAATTAGTTTTGCACTTTTTAATTAGGTAATTGTTATACATCATAAATACAGTAATCTTCATTTTAAAATATGCAGTGCATCCTCATTGTGTGGAGCATTTGTTTTCTCATGTGGTTCCGAGAATCAGTGTTCAGATACTATCACCATCCATAATTTTTTATTTTTAATTTAGGTTAGGCTAGAGAAGATTATATTAACAAAAAGTGTATGTGTATGTAATCATAAAAAATAAAGATATTAAAAAAAGGAATGATGACTACAGTGCTGGGCCTTGTTGTAAACAAAAGTTAAAATCAGCATTTGCATCATGTGAGGACAGGTAGAAATGCCCCCCCCCCCCCCAAAAAAAAAAAATGCAATTATTGCAACTAGGTTTATGATAGTAATAATGTTGGTAGAATTACCTACAATATGTAAAGTAAAAGGACACAAGTGCAACTAATGTGACGTTTTACTGTGGCAACGTTTCGCTCTCCAGGAGCTCCTGGAGAGCGAAACGTTGCCACAATAAAATGCCACATTAGTTGCACTAATGTCCTTTTACTTTACATAGGTTTATGATACATTAGTAAAACGTGTGACATTGTGTGTAGTATTATTGCAATAACCACCCAGGTCAGTTTCCTTGTATGGTAGACTTGTTTTTTTTTTGTATGTGTATCAGATACTTATTATACAATGTTCACGTATGCTTTTTTGATGTATTCTTTGTGTTTATATATCGCACAAGCTTTTGTAACAAAGTAGATCAAAGATGGTTGTTAAATACTATATTTAGTACGGCAGTGAATTTTTTTGACCACAGCAAAAAGCTTTATGTGATAAATAATGACAGTACTTCCTGGTAACTTATTTTGTAGTTCTTACCATGTTAAGGAATCATGTAACATATTATTACTGACTTCCATTCATTGTGTTATCTGATGAACATTTCAAATTTTCTTATAGCTGTCTATTTACAGTGTGTTACCATGGGTATTTAAGGTCAGTTGAAGAATGATACTATCTCCTATTCTCTTTACTCACGGCACTGAGCATCATTCTTGTCTTCCACTGTGATCCATAATTTTTAATTCAGGTCGGCTAGATTACTACAGTCCTTGGCATATAGTATATGAGGCATTAAGTGTGAAGAATGGCACACTTCCTGGTGTGTCTGTCAGCAAAGAGAAAAAATGGCTTGGGTACAGCATGTACACATCATCAGTAGCTGTGATAGCTGCTGACAGAGAAGTGTGTCTGTGTACATCACTGGATCAGCACGGGAGCTTTGCTTGTCAAACTGCCATCGTGATGCATATTGCTTGGATTGGCTGACTATTGCTATGAGCTTATGTCCTGTGCATAATAATGAGCCTGCCTGACAATATTTGTTCATGAAATATCCAGAGCTGTAGATTTGAAAATTTTCAGTGTGAAATATTTCTTGTGAATCATTCTGTTTTGTGAGCATTCATTGCTTTGCTATATGTGGTGCAAAATTTATGGTATTTGGTTAATCAGGGATTATGGTAACAACGATACAACATAAAAGTAGAAACAGTGGTTCGAAATCACGATTTCACCTCCATCCAGATTTCAGGAGATAGACCGTGTCACTTGTGTCTCTCAGGTAAAATTTATTTATTTATTTTTTTTTCAACAAGTCGGCCGTCTCCCACCGAGGCAGGGTGACCCAAAAAAGAAAGAAAATCCCCAAAAAGAAAATACTTTCATCATCATTCAACACTTTCACCTCACTCACACATAATCACTGTTTTTGCAGAGGTGCTCAGAACACAACAGTTTAGAAGCATACACATATAAAGATACACAACATATCCCTCCAAACTGCTAATATCCCGATTATTAACAATATTTGTTGTATTCTTTGAGAGATGTGATTCCTCTATTTTTTTAGGAAAGAATAAAATTTAACTGTTCAGAATACTTACTCATAGGTACAAAGTTAGCAGTCTGAGTGCAAAATACACACTGGTGATTTTGCCGACCTTGAGTCCTATTTTAAGCCAATTCCATTGCTTAATTCAACCAAATTCTTAGCTGTTCAATAGTATTCCATCTGTTCTGTTAATTCAACACATTCAGGTATCAAAACTACCTTATAGCATGCACAGTTGGTAATTTGGTAAATTTTACACAAAATTATGAAATTTCAATTAAAAAACAGTCCAAAATAAATACTGTAAATATTTCAGGCACTAAAACAACATTGTGAACTTATCATGCAAAAAATCAAAGATTTACCCTATTTCTCGGATAATAAAATGTAACCAGGAATAATAATATAACATTGTAAAAAGGGAGCAAATGAGAGAGTGGGTGAGATGTTATCAACAAATTTTGTTGAAAATAAGAAAAAGTTTTGGAGTGAGATTAATAAGTTGAGGAAGCTTAGGGAACGAATGGATTTTGATAGTTAAAAATTTGGGAGGAGAGTTAGAAGTATCAGGAAGATGGAGGGAATATTTTGAGGAATTGCTAAATGTTGATGAAGATAGGGAAGCTGTGATTTTGTGTATAGGGCAAGGAGGAATAACATCTTGTAGGAGTGAGGAAGAACCACTTGTGAGTGTGAGGGAAGTTTGTGAGGCAGTAGGTAAAATGAAAGGGGATGAGGCAGCTGGGATTGATGGGATAAAGATAGAAATGTTAACAGCAGGTGGGGATATAGTTTGGAGTTGTTGGTGCTATTATTTAATAAATGTATGGAAGAGGGTAAGGTACCCAGGGATTGGCAGAGAGCACAAATAGTTCCTTTGTATAAATGCAAAGGAGACAAAAGAAAGTGCAAAAATTGTAGGGAATAAGGCTGTTGAGTATACCTGGTAAAGTGTATGGTAGAGTTATTGAAAAAATTAAGAGTAAGTCGGAGAGTAGGATAGTAGGGGGAGTGTGGACCAGGTGTTTACAGTGAAACATATAGGTGAACAGTATTTAGGTAACGGAAAAGAGGCTTTTGTGGCATTTATGGATTTGCAAAAAAATAAAAAAGGCATATGACGGTGGATAGGGAAACTGTGTGGTAGATGTTGCAAATGTATGGAATAGGAGGTAGGTTACTGAGAGCAGTGAAGAACTTTTATGAGGATAGTGAGGCTCAGGTTCGAGCATGTGGGAGAGAGGGAGATTATTTCCCAGTAAAAGTAGGTCTTAGACAAGGATGTGTGATGTCACCGTGGTTGTTCAGTATGTTTATAGATGGGGTTGTAAGAGAAGGGAATACTCAGGTGTTGGCAAGAGGTTTGGGGTTAAAAGATAAAGAATCTAACACAAAGTGGGAATTGTCACTGTTGCTCTTTGCTGATGACACTGTGCTGCTGGGAGATTCTGAAGAGAAGTTGCAGAGGTTGGTGGATGAATTTGGTAGGGTATGTAAAAGAAGAAAATTAAAAGTGAATATAGGAAAGAGTAAGGTTATGAGGATAACAAAAATTAGATGACGAAAGGTTAGATATCAGATTGGAGGGAGAGAGTATGGAGAAGGTGTATGTATTCAGACATTTAATAGTGGACGTGTCAGCAAATGGGTCTACAAAAGATTAGGTGAATCATAGAACTGATAAGGGGAAAAAGGTGAGTGGTGCACTTAGGAGTCTGTGGAGATAAAGAACTTTGTCCATGGAAGCAAAGAGGGGAATGTATGAGAGTATAGTTATACCAATGCTCTTATATAGTTGTGAAACGTAGGTGGAGAATGTTGCAACAAGGAGAAGGCTGGAGGCAGTGGCGATGTCATGTCTGAGAGCAATGTGTGGTGTGTATATACAGTGGACCCCCGGTTAACGATATTTTTTCACTCCAGAAGTATGTTCAGGTGCCAGTACTGACCGAATTTGTTCCCATAAGGAATATTGTGAAGTAGATTAGTCCATTTCAGACCCCCAAACATACACATACAAATGCACTTACATAAATACACTTACATAATTGGTCGCATTCGGAGGTGATCGTTATGCGGGGGTCCACTGTAATGCAGAGAATTCGTAGTTTGGAAATTAGGAGGAGGTGTGGGATTACCAAAACTATTATTGAGAGGGCTGAGGAGGGATTGTTGAGGTGGTTCGGACATGTAGAGAGGGTGGAAGGAAATAGAATGACTTCAAGAGCGTATAAATCTGTAGTGGAGGGAAGGCGGGGTAGGGATCGGCCTAGGAAGGGTTGGAGGGAGGGTGGTAAAAGAGGTTGTGTGTGCGAGGGGTTTGGACTTCCAGCAAGCATACGTGAGCATGTTAGACAGGAGTGGAATGAGACAAATGGTTTTTAGGACTTGATGTGCTGTTGTAGTGTGAGCAGGATAATGTTTTTGAAGGGATTCAGGGAAATAGGCAGGCCAGACTTGAGTCCTGGAGATGAGAAGTACAGTGCCTGCACTCTGAAGGGGGGGTGTTAATGTTGCAGTTTTATAACTGTAGTGTAAGTGCACCTCTGGCAAGACAGTGATGGAGTGAATGATGGTGAAAGTTTTTCTTTTTTGGGCCCCCCTGCCTTGGTGGGAATCGGCCAATGTACAGTGGGCCCCCGGTTTACGAACAGCTCCCAATGCGACCAATTATGTAAGTGTATTTATGTAAGTGCGTTTGTATGTGTATGCTTGGGGGTCTGAAATGGACTAATCTAATTCACAATATTCCTTATGGGAACAAATTCGGTCAGTACTGGCACCTGAACATACTTCTGGAATGAAATAATATTGTAAACCTGGGGTCCACTGTATTAATAAAAAAAATAATAATATAACCAGGAATAATAAATCTGATTCAGTTATTGGTGTCTGAATAATTGAATCAAACCTATTAAAAGCCCATAAAACAGACCAGGGAGTGCAGGGAGGCCCTACATAGCCACAGGAATATCAGCAAAATTAGAATATGTCCATTATTTTGGGGCTGATTTCAGGCTACTGTACTTCCAGTCCCTGAAACACCTATTTCAGTAATATGTCTTCCATTCTATCAACTAATACTAAGATGCAGCCAATAAAACCAGAAAAAAACTATAAAATATTGTAAAGTTGCTACTTTAAACCAAACACAAGGTCTTAACTTTGTTAGGTAAGACACATATGCAACAGTTAGGTATCTTTAGGGGTCGTCCTCGAAAGGGTTGGAAAGAGGGGGTAAAGGAGGTTTTGTGGGTGAGGGGCTTGGACTTCCAGCAAGCGTGCATGAGCGTGTTAGATAGGAGTGAATGGAGACGAATGATACTTGGGGCCTGACGATCTGTTGGAGTGTGAGCAGGGTAATATTTAGTGAAGGGATTCAGGGAAACCGGTTATTTTCATATAGTCGGACTTGAGTCCTGGAAATGGGAAGTACAATGCCTGCACTTTAAAGGAGGGGTTTGGGATATTGGCAGTTTGGAGGGATATGTTGTGTATCTCTATACGTATATGCTTCTAAACTGTTGTATTCTGAGCACCTCTGCAAAAGCAGTGATAATGTGTGAGTGTGGTGAAAGTGTTGAATGATGATGAAAGTATTTTCTTTTTGGGGATTTTCTTTCTTTTTTTTTTTTGGTCACCCTGCCTCGGTGGGAGACGGCCGACTTGTTGAAAAAAAAAAAAAAGGTATCTTTATTATGAAACGTTTCATACTATGGAACAATGCTCTTCTCCAGACTGAGGGACTGACCACCTCAAAACTTTAAGGGTGATGGACTGATTACATTGTCTTCAAGTATCTTCTGCTTCTATCAACTTTTCTGTACTTGACTGAAGAAGCCTACTGTGTAGGCGAAACGTTTCATAATAAAGATACCTAACTGTTGCATATGTGTCTTACCTAACAACCTCTCGGTATTTTATACCATTTTAATGTTCAGTCTTAACTTTGCTTTCCCCACTCTTCATAGATCTTAACTTACTCCCTGTTCAGAACATCCACACTTACTACTGTGCAATCTACATATACAGGACCTTAAATTCCAATATTAACCTTGACCTAAAAGGCTTTCTTGATAGTTGTGACAGAACCCACAGGCATAACACCAGACACAAACACCTCTACGGCATTCCCTGTGTTCGACTAAACCTTTACAAAAGTTCAATGTATGTCAAAAGCCCTAAAATCTGGAACACCCTACCTGAAAACTCTAGAACTGCAGACACATTCATCACCTTCAAAACTACCGTTAGAAAACATCTTATCTCCCTGATACACCCCGTCAACTAACTACATGTAAACCACCTGGTGGTTCACACTTACACTCACTCACCCATTTGACTATAAGCACAGAAATACGTATCTTAATCTTAAAATAATTATTCCAAACTAGTCATAAGTTTGCCTGTGATACTCCAATATAGAAACTATATATTGTGCCAAAACAAAAGCATTCACATTGCTAAACTCACAAACTAGTATTTAGTCAACTTACTCCATAATTTGTAATAATTTAGGGTTAAGAATTAATCTAAGTTTGCCCGAAATGCCTAGCCATGCTAGGTGTCCTAGTGCCCCCTCTGTAATTAGTATTTTATAACATGTAAACCACACAATAACCAAAATCTGTAAACCCCGCATTGTAATCCTTATAGAGAATAAACTTTGATTTGATTTGATGTATCTGGGGCAGAATTTTTTTTATACTGTACACATTCACTGCAGAGTTCCATACTCTCATATCTAGGCAAAAATGTACCACTCACAGCTTACCTAAATGAGCTGAGCTCATGACTTAGATCTACATGATGGATCTTGGCATCAGTAACGTAGATCTATGTGACGGACAGCAAAAGGGTTGAAGCCTATCTACTGCACAAGGGCCATGAATGTTGTATTTTACCTGTACATCACCAGTCATGAATACAGTACTTTAATTCCCTAAATTAGGTATTAATGTATCATGAGTATATACACCTCTCAGTACAGTGGACCCCCGGTTAACGATATTTTTTCACTCCAGAAGTATGTTCAGGTTCCAGTACTGACCGAATTTGTTCCCATAAGAAATATTGTGAAGTAGATTAGTCCATTTCAGACCCCCAAACATACACATACAAACGCACTTACATAAATACACTTACATAATTGGTCGCGTTCGGAGGTAATCGTTATGCGGGGGTCCACTGTATATATACACTGCAGCTTTCAGTACATATACAGTATAACTATAGAGAGACATCCTTCTGTATAGTATACGTATATAGTTCAGTGTTCTGTAATTGTTTGTGGGCTGTTATTATTTTTTTAGGTTGATGGAGCTCAAAAAAATCAAATCAAAATGTTAATTTCCTTGTAAAGTTTACAGTGTGTGGTTTACATGTTATAAAATATTCACAAAGAAGGCCAGTGAGTTTATTTTTCGCAGTAAATAAATGAATTTTAAATGACACATGTGGATAATGAATGAAACATTTTAATTTATTGAAATACTGATAAAAATTATTATTTTTTAGGTCTGTCATATGTAGTGGAATGATTAAAATGAATCTCACACTTGACAAGACAAAGTCAGATGCTGGTATTATAATACTTTAAGTGTCACTTATCTTTCACTACAAGGGTCCCATCTATGAACAAATTGTGTAAAAAAAAAAAACATACCACGGGTGGGATTGAACCCGCGGTCAGAGAGTCTCAAAACTCCAGACCGTCGCGTTAGCCACTAGACCAGCAATCGTGTCATTACGACTTCGTGAGTCATATAAACAAATTGTGTTCCTGGTGCTCAAACTTACAAAGGAGTTGGTTGTTGCTTGGGATCTTATTTTCCTAAGTGGGGTGGTAGAGACTAGAACCTTGGGTGGTTTTAAGAAGAGACTGGACAAATATATGAGTGGGAAGGGCTGGGTTTGATTGGTGTCATTGGGTACGGGAGCTGTTTCTTGGGTAGCTTTGGGTGGAGGTCGTTTTTGATAAGGACCTGCCTCGCATGGGCCAGTAGGCCTTCTGCAGTGTTCCTCCATTCTTATGCTCTTATGTTCTTATAGAAAACAAAAGCACAAAGATGTTTATGTGAACGAAAACACGTGCGCAGTGTTAGGAATTTTTGAGGAAACATTTTGTCATGGATGTCTTCTTCAGGGCTGAAGAAGACAATTATGACAAAGCTTTTTTTTTTAATGTACTAGCCGTCTCACACCGAGACAGTGCGACCCAAAAAAGAAGAAGCAAAAGTTTTTTTTTTTTTTTTACATTTTGTAATTAACCTTTAAACTGTTCAAACGTAGATCTACGTTGTTGCTTCTAGCGCTCCAAAGGTAGATCAACTTTTTTTCTTCCTGCTTCCAAATTTGGCATGATTGGCCAGAGATGTCTGGTCAGCATAAAATGGGTCTTAACACTCAGTGTGTGCATTTATAAAAAAATTTGGGACCACTCAGTACCTTGTGGGAGCACCAGTTCAATTGAGGGCTAGCTAAAGCAAACAATACGGCAAACACCAGGGATTCACTGATGCCATGTCACATTAACACTCTCCTTTTAAGAGGAAAGTGATGTTGACCCAGAGTTTAGTGGCTTTGAGATGGATGTGACCACAAGTGGTTGAGGATATGTAAAAAATCTTGGGTCGGCTTAGGAAAGGTTGGAGGGAGAGGGTAAAGGAGGTTTTGTGTGCGAGGGGCTTGGACTTCCAGCAGGCATGCGTGAGCGTGTTTGATAGGAGTGAATGGAGACAAATGGTTTTTAATACTTGACGTGCTGTTGGAGTGTGAGCAAAGTAACATTTATGAAGGGGTTCAGGGAAACCGGCAGGCCGGACTTGAGTCCTGGAGATGGGAAGTACAGTGCCTGCACTCTGAAGGAGGGGTGTTAATGTTGCAGTTTAAAAACTGTAGTGTAAAACACCCTTCTGGCAAGACAGTGATAGAGTGAATGATGGTGAAAGTTTTTCTTTTTCGGGCCACCCTGCCTTGGTGGGAATCGGCCAGTGTGATAATAAAAAAAAATAATAATAATTATAATAACCCATGTGTAACATTTGCACATCATCTTTTCACTTTTGATACTACTGGTAGTGTCATCCTGCCAGAATGTCCTAAAACCTATGCCCTAAGTAAAGCGAAACTTCTGGAATATGTGTAATATGTATTTGGCAGGCCGGCTGGGTGGGTTGGTGGGTGACCGGCTGGCTGGCCGCTGGCTGGCTGACTGACTGACTGGCTGGTTGGGTGACTGGCTCACTGGCTGGTTGACTTTGGCTGTCTCTCCATCTGTATCTGTCTATCTCTGTCTTTGTCTATCTCTATCACTGTCTCTATCTCACAGGTACACATAAGTACAATTATCATACATAGTGTAAATTACCCAGGATAACCAAAAAATGTAAACAAAGCGCTATACTGTGCTTGTAGATATAAGGCATAATAAGCATGACTGGCAAGTAATATGCATTTTCACTCCTAGAGTAGTGAAACTCTCAAAACTCTTCAAAGGTATTTCAAAGGTTCTAAGGTACTTGTTCAGGAATCAGACATGATGACTCTACATCACGTGTAATGCTTGTTGGTTAATGAGCAGCTCTCAGAGACAGAGAAACAAGCAGACAGAGAGACAGGAAGACAGAGAGACACAGGCAGACAGAAAAACAGATAAGCAGACAGAGCTAGACAGACAGACAGACAGACATGTTTATGCATAACAGTGAAAACAAATAAAGCCAAGATTGGTTGGAGCAGTGCATGATCATCAAGTGTCACTTCACTGCTGCACTGTCAGCAGTGAAGTGACGCTCGTTTTACACCGTGCTTCAAGGAGTTTCTTATATTCTCTAGCATGTCTGAAACAATGCTGGGACCTATAAATACTTTGTATATATTTGTAGACAGTAGTACGTGACCAAAGCTGGTGAAAATGTTCACCTGTCTCTGTGTTTGTGAATATCAAATCAAGATGAAATTAAGACACATGTGCAACATCTGGGTATCTTTATTGTAGACGTTTCGCCATCCAGTGGCTTTATCAATACAAATTCTAGGACATAACTTGAAGACAGTAGAACTATGTACAGAAGATGAGGTAATCAGTCCCTCAACCTAGGAGTAGGTGCGAAGAGCACCTACTCCTAGGTTGAGGGACTGATTACCTCATCTTCTGTATATAGTCCTACTGTCTTCAAGCTCTGTCCAAGAATTTGCATTGATAAAGCCACTGGATGGCGAAACGTCTACAATAAAGATACCCAGATGTTGCACATGTGTCTTAATTTCATCTTGTCGGTATTATATACCATTCTTGCACAATATCAAATCAAATCAAATCAAGTTTATTATCTATAGGGGTTACAATGTGGGGTTTACAGGATTTGGATATTGTGTGGTTTACATGTTATAAAATACTAATTACAGAGGGGGCCACTAGGACATCTAGCATGGCTAGGCATTTCGGGCAGACTTAGATTAATTCTTAACATTAAATCCTTACAGATTATGGTATTAAGGCTAAGTGACTACGTCATAATTTGTGAGTTTAGCAATGTGAATGCTTTTGTTTTAGCACAATACAAAGTGTCTATATTGGAATATCATACGCAAACTTATGACTAGTTAGGATTCATTATTTTAAGATTAAGATTAGTATTTCTGTGTTTATAGTCAGTGGGTGAGTGAGTGTAATTGTGAACCACCAGGTGGTTATCGTGTAGTTAGTTGTCGGGGTGGATCAGGGAGATGTTTTCTAACTGTAGTTTTGAAGGTGATGAATGTGTCTGCAGTTCTAGAGTTTTCAGGTAGGGTGTTCCAGATTTTAGGTCCTTTGAAATACATTGAATTTTTGTAAAGGTTTAGTCAGTCACGGGGAATGTCATAGAGATGTTTGTGTCTGGTGTTGTCTGTGAATACTATTAGTGTCAGAAAAAAGATTGGCTATGAAATCACAAGAACTACTATAAATTGTAATTATTAGAACATAAAAATTATGTAAATTAAAATAACGAAGAAAAATGGTATATCGGCAACACTTCTGCAAGCAGCAGGACTCCATGTTGCCGTCAAGCAAGCATCCATCGCCAACTTAACAACCTTATATCTCGGCAAGTACTGCCCCTAATTTTTTTTTTTTTTTGGGTCTTATTACACCCAGAAAATTGCCCTCTTTAATTTAAATATTAATTGAAATGCCATTAATTCGTTCCAGCCCCCAAAAAAACCACCCCAATTTTTTTGTTACGGGTTTTTAAATAAGAAAAATGTATTTATAAATTAGAAATGATTTTTGCCTTTTTTGCCGGGTTCCAAAAATGTTTTAGAAATGATGGAGTATACATGTATATGAAACTCCTTGAAGCACAGTGTAAGAGGAGTGTCACTCCACTGTTGACAGTGCAGCAGTGGAGTGATATTTGATGATCGTTCACTGCCTTGGCTTTATTTTTCACTGTTACACATAAACATGTCTGTGTATCTGTTTGTTTCTGTCTATCTGTCTGTCTGTTTTTATCTGTATTTGTCTGTCTAGCTCTGTGTTTATTTCTGTCTCTACTTATCTGTCTTTCTGTCTGCCTGTGTTTCTGTCTTCCTGTCTCTCTGTCTCAGAGAGAGAGTCGCTCATGAGCCAACAGGTATTACACACGATGCAGAGTTGGTCACGTCTGATTCCTGAACAAGTAAAAACGTGTATTACTTGGCAGTCATGCTTATTATGCCTTATATCCACAAGCATAGTATAGCACTTTGTCTGGATTTTTTGGATTATCCTAGGTAATTTACACTATGCATAACTGTATTTATGTGTACCTGTGAGACAGAGACAGAGACAGAGATAGAGCCACAGATTTAGAGAGACAGAGATAGATACAGACAGACATAAGGAGATAGAAACAGCCAAAGCAAATCAGTCAGCCAGCTGGCCAGTCAGCTGGCCACCCAACTGGCCAGTCAGCTGGCCACCCAACCGGCCAGTCAGCTGGCCACCCAACCGGCCAGTCAGCTGGCCACCCAACTGGCCAGTCAGCTGGCCACCCAACTGGCCAGTCAGCTGGCCACCCAACCGGCCAGTCAGCTGGCCACCCAACTGGCCAGTCAGCTGGCCACCCAACCGGCCAGTCAGCTGGCCACCCAACCGGCCAGTCAGCTGGCCACCCAACCAGCCAGTTTGCTGAACATGTATTACACATGTTCTAGAATTGTTTCTCTTTACTTAGGGCATAAGTTATAGAACATTCTGGCAGGATGACACTACCATTGGTATCAAAATTGAAAGAATGTTGCACATTGGTTATTATCGAGTTTTTTGATATTTCAACAGTATCTTGTGCGAGTGGCGGCGTATCCGAAGCTCACTCATAACTCAGATTTTGGCTCGCAACTCAAAGCAAAAAATCGACTGAGCGACAGCTCATAACTCAGAAAACTCGTAAGTTAGGGCACTTGTAAGTCAAGGTACCACTGTATTGTAATAAACAGAATAGAGGAAATCAGCTCTAATATATATATATACATTATTTCGGTATGCGTGCTGGGCAGAAAGCCCATCGTAAGTCCGAGTCGTCGGTAAACGAGCACGTCACTAAGTGAGGAGAGGCTGTATTACTCTGCACCTCAAACAGCACTACTAACTTGGTACAACTCTAACCTGTTCTTACCTCTCCTATGGTATTTGTTCCTTAGGATCTACTACAGCAAATCACCTAAAATCAATAATAACTGCAAGAAGTGGCTGTACAAATGATCACAAAATCTAGTGCTAGACAATACTCTCTCCCACCATCACTACCACCCTCTACCGCCATCACTGCCACCCCTACCACCATCACTGCCACCCTTTACTACCATCACTACCACCCTCTACCACCATCACTACCACACTCTACCAACGAGAAACAAAGCCAGACTGACTCCGAACACGTGGGATGCTTTGTGTGGGTATGGGTGGACACGTTTGGTACAGCGGACCACTGTCAACTCGACGAAAACCAAGGTGATGAACGAAAACTGGGATAAATTTTTGACGAAAAAAGTCGTTGAAAACTGAATTCGACGAAAGCCAGGGCAAACGAAAACCACAGTTCCACGGTACATAATATTCACTCATACTACTCTGCATACTATTTATACAGGACAGTCAGTTCACTTATAAACTCCACTCTGAAAGTTATCTTGGATAGCTGCAGCAGAACTCATAGACATAAAACAAGACACAAAAATACGTTTGATATTTACCATCTCGCTTTTGACTCAGCCTGTGTAAATATTTAACATTTATGAAAGGTCCTAAAATCTGGAACACTTCCTGAAGATTCCAAAGGTTTACTACCAACTGCTACAAAGTACTGTTAAATAATGCCAGCTTACCTTACTGTGATCTTGCCAGCAATATTCTTGATGAATCCTGAAACCCACTGCTTTCATCCAGTTCTCTCCGTGTTCTTCTTGTTTCAGCTTTCCACTCCAGTGTATTATTAGATAGGTATATGCTATCTTGTTATATTTTGTATTGTAGTTTAACAAGTATTATTCACCCTACACAACTAGACAAATTTATTTTCTTAACCCTTAAACTGTCCAAACGTAGATCTACGTATGCACACGTAGCGCTCTGACCTTGATTTTCTCAATAAGAAACAATGCAAAAGAAAACGAAGATCTACGTTCGGAGCGCTACATGAGCAAACGTAGATCTACGTTTGGACAGTTTAAGGGTTAAGGTGATTTTCTTATAAATTTACTTGCAACTTGTGTCAGTTTTTAAGTTCCTTCTAATACTGTATTAGACACTTAGAGAAAAAATAAAAGAGAAAAAATAAAACTGGCTTTATAAAGGAGTTAAGTGTAGTATCAAAATATGAGTAACATTACTGGAACAAATCACTATTAACCCACGATATAGGTGAAGAAATTTTTGTGATGAATGTTTTGAAAACTGACAAGTTGAAGAATTGAGACACTTTTGTAATGTACGGGAATCTTTATTGAAGAAATGTTTCGCCACACAGTGGCTTCATCACATGAACACTGAACACATCATGTTCAGTCCATCCTACAAGAGTGATGGACTGAACACATCGATTCCAGGCTGAGGGACTGATTACCTCAAACTTCTCCTCTCCTTACACTTTCCTGTTTTGTATTGGACTGATGAGGCTACTGTGTGGCAAAATGTTTCTTCAATAAAGATTCCCATATACAGTGGACCCCCGGTTAATGAACTTTTTTCATTCCAGTAGTATGTTCAGGTGCCAGTACTGACCGAATTTTTTCCCATAAGGAATATTGTGAAGTAGATTAGTCCATTTCAGACCCCCAAACATACACGTACAAACGCACTTACATAAATACACTTACATAATTGGTCGCATTCGGAGGTAATCGTTATGCGGGGGTCCACTGTATTGCATGCCTCAATTCTTCAACTTGTCGGTTTTCAAACCATTCATCACATCCGTCAGACACTGCAGCATCATGGGATCTTGACACAAAGAATACTTCAACTCTTGCCCAACCTTTGGACAGAGACCTACTTACACGAGTGGATGGTCCCACTGTGATCCCGCCTCCTCCTGCATCGACTCACCTGACTGCAGTATATAAGCCACCTCTCTGGCCCTATGCTGTACTTCCTAGAAGAGTGATGGACTGAACACATCGATTCCAGGCTGAGGGACTGATTACCTCAAACTCCTCCTCTCCTTACACCTTCCTGCTTTGTATTGGACTGATGAAGCCACTGTGTGGCGAAATGTTTCTTCAGTAAAGATTCCCATATATTGCATAAGTGTCTCAAGTCTTCAGAAGAAATTTTAGAGGACGTTTCAGTTCCTGCTGGACCATTTCACAAAGTCACACTACCGTGACTGGAACAGTACACAAATAACTCTCACATAAGAGAAAGAAACTTGTTACGACATTTTGCTCTGACTTGGACCATACTGGCTCCCTTCCCTTTGCACTTCTTTGTGACTAGTTAATGGTCCTGGTTGGACTGAAACGTCGTCATAAGTTTCTGTCTCCTACGTGTGGGATATTTGTGCATGACTTAATGAGAGTCCAGGATGGACCAAAACATGGCCTGAAGTTCTCTCTCGAAATTGTAAGTTAATAGCGAGTAAATACAGGAGCATCTTGATTTAACGACATCGGATTTAATGAAAGTCTCCTGAAGAGAATAAAAAGGCACAATACCGTGACTGGAACAATGCGCATATAACCAGCACGTCGGCTAAGATGAAATTTGATGACATTTCAGTCTGACCAGGATCATTAACTAGTGATAGTTAACGGGCCAAGTCAGACTGAAATGTCATTAACCAAGTTGGACTGAAACATTGTAATAAGTTTTATTCTTTTCTGTGTGAGTTATTAGTGAGAGTCTCTGGTTAGACAACATTCAGAAACAACAAATAAAGTCTTATAAATGCTGAATTGTCCATTATTCTGATTGTGGAAAAATAATAATTGTGAAAAAAAAATAATTGTGGAAAAATAATAATTGTGGAAAAATAATAATTGTGGAAAAATAATAATAATTAAATAAGTAATTGGCATTAAAGATGACCCTTCTGTGCTTCAGTCTCCAAATTCCCATAAATTCATTAAATTCTTGTAAACATTTATAATATATACCTTTTTTATATAACTATTTTGACTATTTTGTTGTAAGTTTAATCCCAAGTTTGCCTGAAATGCATTGCATAAGCTATGGGCTTTTCCATGTTCAGTAGGAAAATAATGGAAAAACTTAGGCAATGCCATGAGAATAAACTTTGCTACTTTACTCTCCCTTTATTGGTCTGTTAACTCAAGAATATATTTTGAAGTTTTTTTTTTAATCATAGTTAAGATATTGCATTTGTTCTTATTGTCAGTGAGTCAATTCTTCTTTACTTTGTGACTAAGGTGACCAATTTCTTCTCTACCTCACTAGGATGGTGCCAGGTGGGATTCCACCTCCCTTGGGAGCTCCCAATGAGACTGTCAGCCCAGCAACGCATCCACCTCCATTCCTCCGGCCGTATGACTCTGTCAAGGTAAATGATACTTATGTTTTTCATCCACCTCTGTTGCTCCGGCTATATGACTCCGTCATGTTGTTCCTGTTTGCCTAGCAGTAAGTAGGTACCAGGGTGTTAGTTAACTGGTGTGGGTGGCATCCTGGGGGTGGTAGTATCCCTTAGACAGGGCTGGGCTTTGAAATAAACTGAGGTAGGATAACAGCTCTTAGTCTGTAAAATTGATACATGTAAAAAACGTGTTGTATTCCCGATGAAATTGCATATTGCTGACAAGTACAGTAAACCCTTGTTATAACAAACTAAGAGGAGGGTTGTCTGGGTATTTGTTACATCAGAATAACGTTTATAATAGGAAAAAACAGAAAAGTACTCTACTGTATACCTAATATAGTACTGTACACAATTTACAGATGTACTACAAGATGACTTGTAAACCTCCCACTGTGTGGGCAGAACTTTGTCAACAAGGATTTCATTTCACTGCACTTGTGTGTGTTTCCATTATTTACATTTTTTTTTTTTTGTCAACAAGTCGGCCGTCTCCCACCGAGGCAGGGTGACCCAAAAAAGAAAGAAAATCCCCAAAAAGAAAATACTTTCATCATCATTCAACACTTTCACCAACTCACACATTATCACTGTTTTTGCAGAGGTGCTCAGAATACAACAGTTTAGAAGCATATACGTATAAAGATACACAACATATCCCTCCAAACTGCCAATATCCCAAACCCCTCTTTTAAAGTGCAGGCATTGTACTTCCCATTTCCAGGACTCAAGTCCGACTATATGAAAATAACCGGTTTCCCTGAATCCCTTCACTAAATATTACCCTGCTCACACTCCAACAGATCGTCAGGTCCCAAGTACCATTCGTCTCCATTCACTCCTATCTAACACGCTCACGCACGCTTGCTGGAAGTCCAAGCCCCTCGCCCACAAAACCTCCTTTACCCCCTCTCTCCAACCCTTTCGAGGACGACCCCTACCCCGCCTTCCTTCCCCTATAGATTTATATGCTTTCCATGTCATTCTACTTTGATCCATTCTCTCTAAATGACCAAACCACCTCAACAACCCCTCTTCTGCCCTCTGACTAATACTTTTATTAACTCTCCGAATTTTCTGCATAATATTTACACCACACATTGCCCTTAAACAGGACATCTCCACTGCCTCCAACCGTCTCCTCACTGCTGCATTTACCACCCAAGCTTTACACCCATATAAGAGGTTTGGTACTACTATACTTTCATACATTCCCTTCTTTGCCTCCATAGATAAAGTTTTTTGACTCCACATATACCTCAACGCACCACTCACCTTTTTTCCCTCGTCAATTCTATGATTAACCTCATCCTTCATAAATCCATCCGCCGACACGTCAACTCCCAAGTATCTGAAAACATTCACTTCTTCCATACTCTTCCTCCCCAATTTGATATCCAATTTTTCTTTATCTAAATCATTTGATACCCTCATCACCTTACTCTTTTCTATGTTCACTTTCAACTTTCTACCTTTACACACATTACCAAACTCATCCACTAACCTTTGCAATTTTTCTTTAGAATCTCCCATAAGCACAGTATCATCAGCAAAAAGTAACTGTGTCAATTCCCATTTTGAATTTGATTCCCCAAAATTTAATCCCACCCCTCTCCCGAACACCCTAGCATTTACTTCCTTTACAACCCCATCTATAAATATATTAAACAACCATGGTGACATTACACATCCCTGTCTAAGACCTACTTTTACCGGGAAGTAGTCTCCCTCTCTTCTACATACCCTAACCTGAGCCTCACTATCCTCATAAAAACTCTACATCATTTAATAACTTACCTCCTATTCCATATACTTGCAACATCTGCCACATTGCTCCTCTATCCACTCTATCATATGCCTTTTCTAAATCCATAAATGCAATAAAAACTTCCCTACCTTTATCTAAATGCTGTTCACATATATGCTTCAATGTAAACACTTGATCTACACATCCCCTACCCACTCTGAAGCCTCCTTGCTCATCCGCAATCCTACATTCTGTCTTACCTCTAATTCTTTCAATTATAACCCTACCGTACACTTTTCCTGGTATACTCAGTAAACTTATTCCTCTATAATTTTTACAATCTCTTTTGTCCCCATTCCCTTTATATAAAGGGACTATACATGCTCTCCGCCAATCCCTAGGTACCTTCCCCTCTTTCATACATTTATTAAACAAAAGTACCAACCACTCCAACACTATATCCCCCCCTGCTTTTAACATTTCTGTCATGATCCCATCAGTTCCAGCTGCTTTACCCCCTTTCATTCTATGTAATGCCTCACGCACCTCCACCACACTTACATTCTGCTCTTCTTCACTCCTAAAAGATGGTATACCTCCCTGACCAGTGCATGAAATTACTGCCTCTCTTTCTTCCTTAACATTTAAAAGTTCCTCAAAATATTCTCGCCCTCTACCTAATACCTCCATCTCCCCATCTACTAACTCCCCTACTCTGTTTTTAACTGACAAATCCATACTTTCCCTAGGCTTTCTTAACTTGTTTAACTCACTCCAAAATTTTTTCTTATTTTCATTAAAATTTCTTGACAGTGCCTCTCCCACTCTATCATCTGCTCTCCTTTTGCACTCTCTCACCACTCTCTTCACCTTTCTTTTACTCTCCATATACTCTGCTCTTCTTATAACACTTCTGCTTTGTAGAAACCTCTCATAAGCTAACTTTTTCTCTTTTATCACACCCTTTGCTTCATCATTCCACCAGTCACTCCTCTTTCCTCCTGCCCCCACCCTCCTATAACCACAAACTTCTGCCCCACATTCTAATACTGCATTTTTAAAACTATTCCAACCCTCTTCAACCCCCCCTCTACTCATCTTTGCACTAGCCCACCTTTCTGCCAATAGTCGCTTTACATGTTTAATGAAAATGTATCAGTCCTGGAGCCTTTGTTACTCCAAGGTCCCTTTTGTCACACCAAGGTCCCTTTTGTCACACCAAGGCCCCTTTTGTCACACCAAGGTCCCTTTTGTCACACCAAGGTCCCTTTCATCAGACCAAGGTCCTTTTTGTCACACCAAGGTCCCTTTTGTTACTGCAAGGTCCCTTTTGTTACTCCTTTTTTTATTACTCCAAGGTCCCTTTTGTCAGTCCAAGGTCCCATTAATCACTCCAGGGGCCCATTAATCACTCCAAGGTCCCATTAATTACTCCAAGGTCCCATTAGCCGCTCCACTGTCTTACAACAATTTCATTTTGTCTTTTTCCACTACTGTCAGTATCATAAGCCTGTGTTTTAACCCTTTCACTCTCACGACCCCTGAAATTTTAAGATTGTTCATAATGTCACGATTTTTTCCCCCCAAAATTAATAATTTTATATTGTAAAACGGTAGAGTATGTTTTTCTGAAGGCAATGTGAAATTTGATAGATTTACAGAATTATGCAGGCACAAAGTTGGCGATTTGCGCACAGTTTTCTCATCGGCAATTTTGATCTCTTTGAGTCCTATTTTAAGCCAATTTCTTTGCTCAGTTTGACCCAGTTCCTAGTTGTTTTGATAGTGTGCCTCATTCTATTGATTGACTGCAATAAACTATCCGTTTTACTATCAGAACTACCTAGTAAAATGCATGGAAGTTGGTAATTTGGCCAGTTTTACACAAAATTCAACAAAGTCCAATTTACAAACAGGGTTCAAAATAAACACTAGCCATTCCAGCCACTAAAGCAACCTTTCCTCTGTTTATTAACCCTTTCAGGGTTTCGGCCGTACTAGTACGGCTTACGCACCAGTGTCCATGACGTACTAGTACGCCTAAATTCTAGCGCCCTTAAATCTAGTGAGAGAAAGCTGGTAGGCCTACATATGAAAGAATGGGTCTATGTGGTCAGTGTGTGCAGCATACAAAAAATCCTGCAGCACACAGTGCGTAATGAGAAAAAAAAACTTTGACCGTGTTTTTGGATTAAAACAGCGGCTTTGCATGGTATTTTTGTATGGTATTTATGGTTGTATTCTAGTTTTTCTGGTCTCATTTTATAGAATGGAAGACATATTACAGAAATTGAGATAATTTTGACTGGTTTTACAATGAAAAGTACCTTGAAATTGAGCTCAAAGTAGCAGAAATGTTCGATTTTTACCAAAGTTCAAAAGTAAACAAATCATGCCATGCGTCCAATACACGTCAGCTGGTGAGTCTAATATTCTTTCACAAGTGTGCTGATATTATTTATACCATTTCTACACTAATGCAGTAGTCTGCATAACAGTAAATCTTCTATTTTTTTTGTGAGAATAAAAATTCAAAGTGAAAAGCAAAAGAATGTAAGAGGGGCGTGGGGACGTGACTAATGAAAAGTGGAAATGTTATTTTAGTGCCAGGAATGTCTTTCTTGTTTATTCTGGACCCTATTCGGAAATTGGCATCTTTTAAAATTTGTGTGAGATTGGCAAAATTTCTAAATTCTGACCACTGTATTGGATAGTTGAAATCGGTAAATGGGTGGTTTCTTGTACTCATTCGATAGAAAAAATTGGGTTCTAGCGAAATAGTTATGATTTTTGTCGACTAGTACACTGGAATTGGCCGAAAATAGGGCTCAAAGTGGGCAAAATCGCCGATGCGCAAAGATCGTCGAGACCGCTAACTTCGCGAGAGCATAATTTCCATAAGTTTTCCATCATATTTCATGCTTTTGGTGTCATTATGATCGGGAAAAGATTCTCTATCTTTTCATAAGAATTTTTTTTTTTTTTTTTTTTTTTTTAAATTTAGGGGACCCTGAGAACAAGTCTCGGAGAGGGCCTGTGGACCCTGAAAGGGTTAATAACGTTGCCAGGCTTTTCCAACTTGAGGCTGCTTCAAGCTACTTTGAGGCTGCTTCAAGCTACTTTGAGGCTGCTTCAAGCTACTTTGAGGCTGCTTCAACCTACTTCGAAGCTACTTGAAGCTGCTTCAGGCTACTTTGAGGCTGCTTCAAGCTACTTTGAAGCTGCTTCAAGCTACTTTGAAGCTACTTGAAGCTACTTTGAAGCTGCTTCAAGCTACTTTGAAGCTGCTTCAAGCTACTTGAAGCTGCTTCAAGCTACTTTGAAGCTGCTTCAAGCTACTTTGAAGCTGCTTCAAGCTACTTTGAAGCTGCTTAAAGCTACTTTGAGGCTGCTTCAAGCTACTCTGAGGCTGCTTCAAGCTACTTTGAGGCTGCTTCAAGCTACTTTGAGGCTGCTTCAAGCTACTCTGAGACTGCTTCAAGCTACTTTGAGGCTGCTTCAAGCTACTCTGAGGCTGCTTCAAGCTACTTTGAGGCTGCTTCAAGCTACTCTGAGGCTGCTTCAAGCTACTTTGAGGCTGCTTCAAGCTACTTTGAGGTTGCTTCAAGCTACTTTGAGGCTGTTTCAAGTTACTCTGAGGCTACTTCAAGCTACTTTGAGGTGCTTCAAGCTACTCTGAGGCTACTTCAAGCTACTCTGAGGCTGCTTCAAGCTACTCTGAGGCTGCTTCAAGCTACTCTGAGGCTGCTTCAAGCTACTTTGAGGCTGCTTCAAGCTACTCTGAGGCTGCTTCAAGCTACTCTGAGGCTGCTTCAAGCTACTCTGAGGCTGCTTCAAGCTACTCTGAGGCTGCTTCAAGCTACTCTGGGTCTAAAACCAACAAAATCATCCCTATTTTGCTATTAGTTTCTATTCTATCATTTTATACCAAGGAAACAGTTAAACCATATAAACTACACACAGTATACCTCAAAGTATCTAAACCAAACACTTGGACAGAAGTTTTATTATTCCCATCATTCTTTGCATGGGGCAGGATTTTTTTTTCTATATCCTTGCACACACCCATTCTCTCATGTCTTGGCCAAAATTTACTGCTCAAAGCATATTTGAGAGCACTGTGCTTAAAACATACAAATTCACGAATCGCAATGGCACCAGTAACGTAGATATAGGTGGGTAACAGTGTAAGTTTATTTAGGTGTAGGTACAAAGTTACAGTTATACTGTAGTATATAGTAGCATTTTACAGTACCTTTGCAAGCAGGCGGCCTTAACTGACTATAAACCCAGAAATACTAATCTTAATCTTAAAATAATAAATCCTAACTAGTCATAAGTTTGCCTATGATACTCCAATATAGACACTTTGTATTGTGCCAAAACAAAAGCATTCACATTGCTAAACTCACAAATTATAATGTAGTCACTTAGCCTTAATACCATAATCTGTAAGGATTTAATGTTAAGAATTAATCTAAGTCTGCCCGAAATGCCTAGCCATGCTAGGTGTCCTAGTGGCCCCCTCTGTAATTAGTATTTTATAACATGTAAACCACACAATACCCAAAACCTGTAAACCCCACATTGTAACCCTTATAGAGAATAAACTTGAATTGAATTAACAGTGCAGAACCAGCCACACTGGGATGGGAACCTTTACCTCTAGAACTTTCACACACACTCGTGCGTCATCAAGAGCTATGCAATGTTACAATACTAGCAATGTATAGGAGAAATTTTTCTGAGGTGAGGCAGGAGCATGTCAACAATGGCCATTCGTGACATGCTCCTGCCTCACCTCAGACAATTTCCCCTCCTGTCTGTTTCTAACACTCCATAGCTCCTGACAACACACGAGAATGTGAAAGATCTGAAGATTCCCATCCTCATGAGGCTTGTTCTCCATGAGTAAATTACTGCATTTTCCAGCACACCCTAGCAACTCCCACACTCCTGTAACTCACACATACATCCCCATGACTCCCACACACTATACTAACTTGGTTTTACCCCCCCTCTCTCAGATTTATAACTCCCACACTGCTACTCCCACACGTCATATATATTACTGCTGCTTTTGCCTCGTAACAAGTCTGACTCACTCCCACACTCCACGGTATCACTCCCACACTCCACGGTATCACTCCCACACTCCACGGTATCACTCCCACACTCCACATTATCACTCCCACACTCCATGGTATCACTCCCACACTCCACGGTATAACTCCCACACTCCATGGTATCACTCCCACACTCCATGGTATCACTCCCACACTCCACGGTATCACTCCCACACTCCACGGTATCACTCCCACACTCCATGGTATCACTCCGACACTCCACAGTATCACTCCCACACTCCACGGTATCACTCCCACACTCCACGGTATCACTCCCACACTCCACTGTATCACTTCCACACTCCATGGTTCACTCCCACACTCCACGGTATCACTCCCACACTCCACGGTATCACTCTCACACTCCACGGTATCACTCACACTCCACGGCATCACTCCCACAATCCACGGTATCACTCCCACAATCCACAGTATCACTCCCACACTCCACGGTATCACTCCCACACTCCACGGTATCACTCCCACACTCCACGGTATCACTCCCACAATCCACGGTATCGCTCCCACAATCCACAGTATCACTCCCACTATCCATGGTATCACTCCCACACTCCACTGTATCATTCCCACACCTGTGTTACTCCTCTTAACTTGTCTTTAAGTGCATTCTTTACTGCTGGTAAAATGCTCTTGATGCAAGGAATTCGAGCTTGTCTACCCTTTGCTCAAACCTATTTACATTGGAGTACCGTATTGTCTGGCATATAAGGCGCACCTTTTTTCCCACAAAAATTCTTGGAAAATCATCCTACACCTTACATGCTCAAGGTCAGAGGTCAAGGGTAGACTGCGTTACGCTTTAGCAGTTGTTTACTAACGTTACGTTACAACTGCTTGGTAACATTGTCTTATATGATACCAGAGAGAGAGAGAGAGAGAGAGAGAGAGAGATAGATAGATAGATAGATAGATAGATAGATATACTATTCAATTCAATTCAAGTTTATTCTCTATAAGGGTTACAATGTGGGATTTACAGGTTTTGGGTATTGTGTGGTTTACATGTTATAAAATACTAATTACAGAGGGGGCCACTAGGACACCTAGCATGGCTAGGCATTTTGGGCAGACTTAGATTAATTCTTAACATTAAATCCTTACAGATTATGGTATTAAGGCTAAGTGACTACATCATAATTTGTGAGTTTAGCAATGTGAATGCTTTTGTTTTGGCACAATACAAAGTGTCTATATTGGAGTATCATAGGCAAACTTATGACTAGTTAGGATTTATTATTTTAAGATTAAAATTAGTATTTCTGGGTTTATAGTCAGTGGGTGAGTGAGTGTAATTGTGAACCACCAGGTGGTTATCATGTAGTTAGTTGTCGGGGTGGATCAGGGAGATAAGATGTTTTCTAACTGTAGTTTTGAAGGTGATGAATGTGTCTGCAGTTCTAGAGTTTTCAGGTAGGGTGTTCCAGATTTTAGGTCCTTTGAAATACATTGAATTTTTGTAAAGGTTTAGTCGAACACGGGGAATGTCATAGAGATGTTTGTGTCTGGCGTTATGCCTGTGGATCCTGTCACAACTATCAAGAAAGTGTTTTAGGTCAAGGTTAATATTGGAATTTAAGGTCCTGTAGATATAGATTGCACAGTAGTAAGTGTGGATGTTCTGAACAGGGAGTAAGTTTAGATCTATGAAGAGTGGGCGGGGGGGGGGGGGTATTGCCAGGGATGGGATTTAGTGATTATTCTTACTGCGGCTTTTTGTTGGGTTATTATTGGCTTTAGGCGTGTTGCTGCAGTTGAACCTCAAGCACAGATAGCATAGGTGAGGTATGGATATATAAGTGAATGGTATAGTGTGAGAAGGGCAGTTTGGGGCACATAGTATCGTATCTTGGAGAGGATCCACACCATTTTGAATACTTTTTTTGTTATATGTTGGATATGGGTGCTGAAATTTAGGTTGTTTTTGAGGTATAGGCCAAGGAATTTGCCCTCATTATGTCTGGCAATTAGAGTGTTGTCGATCTTAATGTTAAGTTGTGCAACACCTGCTCTGCTACCAAACATAATACAGTAGGTTTTGCCAGTGTTAAGTGTAAGTTTATTGGCTGTCATCCAAGTCGATATTTTGAGCAGCTCCTCATTAACAATGGTGTTGAGGGTGGCAAGATTAGGGTGAGAGATGACATAAGTCGTGTCGTCAGCAAAGAGAATGGGTTTCAGGTGTTGTGATATGTTTGGAAGGTCATTGATGTAAATGAGGAAGAGCAGGGGACCAAGGACACTTCCCTGTGGAACTCCAGTATCAAGTGGCCGTGTTGATGATGCTGTGTCTTTAATGGTGACATACTGATACCTATTAGAAAGGTAGGATTTAAAATATGCAAGCGCATGGCCTCTTATACCATAGTGGTCAAGTTTGTGGAGTAGGATGCCGTGACTCACGAAATCATAATGACACGATTGCAAACAAACCATACCACGGGCGGGATTGAACCCGCGGTCAGAGAGTCTGACGCGACGGTCTGGAGTTTTGAGACTCTCTGACCGTGGGTTCAATCCCGCCCGTGGTATGGTTAGGATGTCGTGGTCTGTGTCAAAAGCTTTTCTTAGGTCAATAAAAGTTCCTAATGGATATTCCTTATTTTCCAATGCTGTGTAAAGCAGTCTAGCATTTTTATAATTGCATCATTAGTGCTTTTATTTTTCCTGAATCCAAATTGGCAGAGGTTGAGTATGTTTTGTGACGTTATAAATGAATATAGTCTCCTGTGCACGAGTTTCTCAAAGATTTTGGATAGCAATGGTAAGTTTGATATTGGCCTATAGTTGTTTACGTCTGTAGGGTCACCACCTTTATGTATTGGTGTAACCCTTGCTGTCTTGAGTAGTGTCGGGAAAGTGCTAGTTTCTAGTGACTTGTTAAAAAGTAATGTAATAGCATACGAAGGGAAAGGACATGGGCCGCTCACTTGTACAATAATGGTGGGACGTGAGACAAATTTCCCGAGTTATTTTTAAGTGACTTTATGACCGCGGTGACTTCCGTGGGCTCAGTTGGTACAAGATAGAAGGAATTTGAGAAATTCCCATCTAGGTAGTCCCCGGCACAGGCATTGGTATGTGGGATTTTACTGGCGAGATTAGATCCTATGTTTGAGAAGAAGTCGTTTATCTTGTTAGCTGTGTCAGTGGGATGCAGTGGTGTTTCATGAGGTTTAGTTAGAACAATATTCTTGTTTTTTTTTAGTTTGTGGGTCCCCAGAATCTGGGAAAGTGTTTTCCAGGTCTTTTTTATATCTCCTCTTGTGTTAGTGAATCTGCTGGGGTAGTATAGTTGTTTGGCTTTCTTTATTAATTTGGTGAGAACTGTTGAATATTGTTTAAGAATATCTTTGTGTATTAAGCCCTGTCTATATTGCTTTTTCATATTGATGTTTCTTATCAATGGATTTCAGAATGCTGTTGGTTAGCCATGGGCAACCAAGCCGTTTATTCGTGATCTGTTTAGTTTTTGTTGGACAATGTTTGTTGTATAGTGTAAGTATTTTGTTAAGAAAAATGTCTGTCCAATTGTCAATACCATTGGCATTGGAGAATTCTGTAGGCCAGTCAACAGTCTCTAGGTCAGCTGTGAAATTCCTTATTGAGGCCTCGTCATGGAGTCTAAATGAAACTTTGTTGTATTCGAGTGGTGGTTTACTGATGTTTGTTAAGAGGAAGGTAGGGTAGTGGTCTGTAGTGCTGTCTGTGATTATCCCTGATTTAAGGGGGGCTAGTATATTGGTCCATATGTGGTCTATTATGTTTGCACTTGTCTCAGTGAGCCTGGTTGGTTTAGTTATTGTTGGTATGAGAAGTGTGTTGTTCATATTGTTGATGAAATCAGTTACAGGCTGATCATCTGGTAGGCCAAGGTTGATATTGAAGTCTCCAGCTAAGAGAAAGTGGTGCTTGTTCATTTGTCTGTTTGCTATTAGTGACTTTAGATTCTCACTGAAGTTTGGGATGTTTGTGTGGGGTATCCAGTATATGGCACCGATTGTTATAGGCGTCTTGAGTTTTTTTACAGTAAAATTAGCAAAAATGTATTCCCCATATTCTTCACTAAAGCAGTTAGTGCTAATACAAGATAATTGGTTAGAGTAATAGATTGCAGTACTACCCCTAACTTGGTATGGTCTGCAGTTGTGGATTGCTGTGTATCCTGGTAGTGGGTAGATATCAATTGTGTCCTGCTTAAGCCAGGTCTCAGTAAGAATAATGCAGGAGAAGGGTGTTTTTAGTGACTCAAGGAGTGCCAGGAGGTCATCATAGTGTTTGCTTAAGGACCTGATGTTATAGTTAAGAACTGATAGACTTTGAGCAGTGTTCAGGATAATGCTGGCTTGTGATGCTGTGTAATAAAGGCAGTTACTTTCCAATAAGTTTTGATTGTGTGTTAGATTATGGAGGTTTAGATCAGGGTCAACGTGATCATTCATCTTTTAGGTTTAAATAACGGTTGTTTATATCCTGTTAATGTTGTCTTATATGATACCTGAGAGATATTGTAGTTCATACTAAGGCAGTCTGCTGAGAGGAACTATCTTCTTCTGTCTTGATTAAGAATTACCCACAATATGTTAGGTAAAAGGCCACAAGTACAACTAATGTGACATTTTATTGTGGCAACGTTTCGCTCTCCAGGAGCTTTGTCAAGCTGTTATAAACAGTACATGGACACAGAGAGTATATATGTAGCTGTCACGTGAGGTGAAAGGTAGGTAGGTAGTAGTAGTTATAGTAGTAGTAGTAATAGTTACAGTAGTAGTAGTGGTAGAAGTAGTAATAGTTATAGTAGTAGTAGTAGTTACAGTAGTAGTAGTTACAGTAGTAGTAGTTGTAGTAGTAGTTACAGTAGTAGTAGTAGTGGTAGAAGTAGTAATAGTTATAGCAGTAGTTACAGTAGTAGTAGTGGTAGTATTAGTAGTTACAGTAGTAGTAGTAGTAGTTACAGCAGTAGTAATAATAGTTACAGTAGTAGTAGTGGTAGTAGTAGTAGTAGTTACAGTAGTAGTAGTGGTAGAAGTAGTAGTTATAGTAGTAGTAGTTACAGTAGTAGTAGTTACAGCAGTAGTAGTTACAGCAGTAGTAGTTACAGCAGTAGTAGTGGTAGTAGTAGTAGTAATAGTTACAGTAGTAGTAATGGTAGAAGTAGTAATAGTTATAGTAGTATTAGTAGTTACAGTAGTAGTAGTTACAGCAGTAGTAGTGGTAGAAGTAGTAATAGTTATAGTAGTAGTAGTAGTTACAGTAGTAGTAGTTACAGCAGTAGTAGTGGTAGTAGTAATAGTTACAGTAGTAGTAGTGGTAGAAGTAGTAATAGTTATAGTAGTAGTAGTTACAGTAGTAGTGGTAGAAGTAGCAGTTATTGTAGTAGTAGTGGTAGTAGTAGTAGTAGATACAGTAGTAGTGGTGGTAGAAGTAGTTACATTAATAGTAGTGGTAGAAATAGTAGTAGTTACAGTAGTAGTTGTAGTAGTAGAAGTGGTTACAGTAATAGTAATTACAGTAGTAGTAGTAGTTACAGTAGTTGAAGTAGTAGTAGTGGTAGAAGTAGTAGTAGTGGTAGAAGTAGTAGTAGTAGTGGTAGTAGTAGTAGTAGTATGACTAGAGGTAACTCTAGGCTGCGATGACAGGGGTTTATTGTTTTGAGTAGAATTTTGGCTAATATCTCCGAAATGACGAATCTATACAGTGGACCCCCGCATAACGATCACCTCCGAATGTGACCAATTATGTAAGTGCGTTTGTACGTGTATGTTTGCGGGTCTGAAATGGACTAATGTACTTCACAATATTCCTTATGGGAACAAATTCGGTCAGTACTGGCACCTGAACATACTTCTGGAGTGAAAAAATATCGTTAACTGGGGGTCCACTGTATTTTGTTTAATGGTGTCTGAAATAGTGAATAAAGATGACAAGAGATATTTACGTCTACAGAAATTTGCTTCTGTAGTCACTAGACGGCATCACTGAATCTTAAAAGACGACTTTCTGTGCTGCACACATGCACTGTCATTTCTGCATGCATTGATACGTGTTTGAAGGATACGTGCGTTTCACCGATGTATACCTTGTCACAGCCTCCGCAAGGGATTGTGTAAACACCTGTATTAACTGGTTCAAGGTTCTTCACCTTAGTTTGGTTCAGGTCTTTAATGGATGTGCTGATTGTGATGACGACTTTAGTGTTGGCTTGTGCGAGTGCTTTAGAGATGTTCAAGACAACTTGGCTGTTGGGAAGGAATATGACTTTTTTTAAAGTGCTGTTAGTGCGTGGTCAATTGATGATTTAGGGGACTCTTGCAGTTTTTGATGAAAAAATAAGGAAATTGTAATTCACCGAAGGTTTGTTGTATATATGTACATTCCTTGTCAAGAAACTCTAGGCTGTTTGGCCTAGAGTTTGGTTTTAGTATTTTGGCGATTTCACACATCTACTCCAGCCAAGATACTTAGACCAAATGAGACATCGTCGTTTTTTTTTTTTTTTTTTTTAGAGCTTACTAAATTTGCAGCCTTGAGTTTCTTGACAAGTAGTGTACTTACATACACCAAACCTTCACTGTGGTAATATTCGCTTGTTTCCAATCTCTTGGCACCTTACCTTCTAGTGATTTGTTACACATCACCACTAGTGGAGTAAGAGAGGTGTTACCTACATTCTTCTGGAGCTCTGGCAGGATGGTCGTGTGGTCTTCTAGCTCTGTTAATATTTTATATTATTGATGTCATAAAGGTACACAAGTATTGCACACGTCTTATTCAACATGCTTTTCAAAGTACATGTATATTATTATGACCAGGCCATGGACGAATCTACTGTGAAACTAATAAAGCTTAAGCTTCATGGCCCCTAATCCCGGAGGGGCCCCAGAAGCCACTTTAGTCCACATTGCTTAAATTTTTTTGAGTCTACTGTATGAGAAAGAGTTGCTAAGGACCCTCCCCCCACATCCCCTTCATAACAGTTCAAGCTTCAGGGCCCCAAAAATGTAGGTCCGTCACTGGTCTAGGTTGCTGATTTTTACCTCTTGGGGACATTGTTGTCGTGTCCAGGTGTAAACACTGACCTGAAGGTTGTGTGGAGTATAAGCAGTGTATTCCTATTGGTCTGTATTTATCACTAGTTAAGAGGCATGTAAGTACCTCTGTCTTCTAATAACATGTTCATTTCCCACTGTAATCTACCTTGAACATAATTACTGTCACATTAACTTTGTCTGTTTCGTAAGATGAAGTCCAGGATCTTTAATTCATGGTATATCACACTCCACCAATATTCGAAACTTTAAACCTACTCACCATACAAAACATATACTTATTACTGCACCTATTACATACATAGAACACTTAACTCTGATATTAACCCTCCCCTCAAACATCTCCTTGCCAACCTCAACAGAACACATGACCATAACACAAGGCACAGATCACTCTGATGTTCCTCGTGTCCATCTCACACTGTGCAAAAACTCAATGCACATAAAAGGTCCTAAAATCTGGAATTCATTACCTGTGAATATAAAAGAAACACTGTCTGTTTATAAATTCAAGTTTCTTCTCAAAAATCACCTACTCACTCACAAGTAAATAAATACTGAATAATTGAATCTCATAAATTGTATCTCATAAATGTTTCTCATTTATGAGATTACCAAACAGAATACTCCATTCTACTGAATGCTCAGCAACACAGTAAATGACCATATAACCTGTCTTTGTAATACTCATTTGTACTAAATTGTTATCTGTTTACAATAATTTTGTACCACTGAATATATCATTGCTTAGTTAATCTTAAGTTAATTTTAAGCCTGTCCATAATGCTCTGCATACAAGTGGCTTTAGCATGTTGCACTGTAATAACTGTATTCCTTTGTACTTCACTGTATCATGTTCAAATTAATAAATAAATAAATAAAAAATAAATATATAAATAATAAATCTTGGAGGACAGTTGTGTTGCAGAGAGCTTTGCTCTGACCTCTGCAACACAATTGTCATCAAAGATTTGAGGAGTTATACCATGAATTAAGGAAAGATCCTGGACTTCACCTTACGAAAGCAGACAAAGCAAATGCAATAGTAATTACGTTCCACGTAGATTATAGTGGGAAGATGAGCATGTTATTGGAAGACAGGGGAACTTCCGCGCCTCTTAAAGCTCCTGGCCGTGCTTTTACAGGTTTTCACACAGATATATTTGAAGAATTTCTTTGTGTTAGATAACAAAAAAAGGGCAAATACTGTAACCCGATCGTTACGGTTCGATTCCCAGTGAGGGTAGAAACATTGCGCATGTTTCTTTACACCTGTTGTCTATGTTCACCCATCAGTAAAATGGGTACCTGGGTGTTAGTGGACTGGTGTGGGTCACATCCTGGGTGTTGGTGGACTGGTATGGGTCACATCCTGGGTGTCAGTGGACTGGTGTGGGTCACATCCTGGGTGTTGGTGGACTGGTGTGGGTCACATCCTGGGTGTTAGTGGACTGGTGTCGGTCACAACCTGGGTGTTAGTGGACGGGTGTGGGTCAAGATAAGATAAGATAAGATTTCGTTCGGATTTTTAACCCCGGAGGGTTAGCCACACAGGATAACCCAAGAAAGTCAGTGCGTCATCGAGGACTGTCTAACTTATTTCCATTGGGGTCCTCAATCTTGTCCCCCAGGATGTGACCCACACCAGTCGACTAACACCCAGGTACCTATTTACTGCTAGGTGAACAGGACAACAGGTGTAAGGAAACGTGTCGAAATGTTTCCACCCGCCGGGAATCGAACCCGGGCCCTCCGTGTGTGAAGCGGGAGCTTTAGCCACCAGACCACCGGGCCACCAATGATGTCACATACTGGGTGTTAGTGAACTGGTGTGGGTCACATCCTGAGTGTTGGTGGACTGGAGTGGGTCACATCCTGGGTGTTAGTTGACTGGTGTGGGTCACATCCTGGGTGTTAGTGGACTGGTGTGGGTGACAACCTGGGTGTTAGTGGACTGGTGTGGGTCACATACTGGGTGTTAGTGGACTGGTGTGGGTCACATCCTGGGTGTTGGTGGACTGGTGTGGGTCACATCCTGGGTGTTAGTGGACTGGTGTGGGTCACATCCTGGGTGTTAGTGGACTGGTGTGGGTCACATCCTGGGTGTTAGTGGACTGGTGTGGGTCACATCCTGGGTGTTAGTGGACTGGTGTGGGTCACATCCTGGGTGTTAGTGGGCTGGTGTGGGTCACATCCTGGGTGTTAGTGGACTGGTGTGGGTCACATCCTGGGTGTTAGTGGACTGGTGTGGGTCACATCCTGGGTGTTAGTGGACTGGTGTGGGTCACATCCTGGGTGTTAGTGGACTGGTGTGGGTCACATCCTGGGTGTTAGTGGACTGGTGTGGGTCACATCCTGGGTGTTAGTGGACTGGTGTGGGTCACATCCTGGGTGTTAGTGGACTCTTGTGGGTCACATCCTGGGTGTTAGTGGACTGGTGTGGGTCACATCCTGGGTGTTAGTGGACTGGTGTGGGTCACATCCTGGGACAAAACTGACATAATTTGCGGGAAATGCTGTACATAACAAGGGACTTTCTATATAGTAGTATGTCACTGATGTCAGCTATGGTCTGTATACCTTGTACATGTACTGGTATACCTTGTACATGTACTGGTATACCTTGTACATGTACTGGTATACCTTGTACATGTACTGGTATCCCTTGTACATGTACTGGTATACCTTGTACATGTACTGGTATACCTTGTACATGTACTGGTATACCTTGTACATGTACTGGTATACCTTGTACATGTACTGGTATACCTTGTACATGTTTTTTTTTTTCAACAAGTCGGCCGTCTCCCACCGAGGCAGGGTGACCCAAAAAAGAAAGAAAATCCCCAAAAAGAAAATACTTTCATCATCATTCAACACTTTCACCACACTCACACATTATCACTGTTTTTGCAGAGGTGCTCAGAATACAACAGTTTAGAAGCATATACGTATAAAGATACACAACATATCCCTCCAAACTGCCAATATCCCAAACCCCTCCTTTAAAGTGCAGGCATTGTACTTCCCATTTCCAGGACTCAAGTCCGACTATATGAAAATAACCGGTTTCCCTGAATCCCTTCACTAAATATTACCCTGTAAAGTAAAAGGACACAAGTGCAACTAATGTGACATTTATTGTGGCAACGTTTCGCTCTCCAGGAGCTTTATCAAGCCATTACAAACAATACATGGACACAGAGGGTATATAAAGGCTCAGAGTGAGGTGAATACCCTCTGTGTCCATGTATTGTTTGTAATGGCTTGATAAAGCTCCTGGAGAGCGAAACGTTGCCACAATAAATGTCACATTAGTTGCACTTGTGTCCTTTTACTTTACATATTGTCGGTAATTCTACCAACTTTATTACAAATATTACCCTGCTCACACTCCAACAGATCGTCAGGTCCCAAGTACCATTTGTCTCCATTCACTCCTATCTAACACGCTCACGCACGCTTGCTGGAAGTCCAAGCCTCTCGCCCACAAAACCTCCTTTACCCCCTCTCTCCAACCCTTTCGAGGACGATCCCTACCCAGCCTTCCTTACCCTATAGATTTATATACTTTCCATGTACATGTACTGGTAGTAAATAATGATATTATTATTATTAAAATTAGTGCGACGTTTCGGTCTGACATAGAACATAAATATAATTCTCTGCGTTAGCTGTGATGTTTACCTCCAACTCCACACATGTTGTATGGCCCCTGGGGGTTTGGTGCCTTCCCAGAATGATGACAGTGCATCGATAGCAGAAGATAAAGAATAAAGAAGTATGCCAATTACTCCAGGTATCCCACTTGGAGGATACAGATAAGGTAAACTTGACCAAGGTATGTGTGGAACCCTCGTGAGAAGACAACATTGTCCTGCACAACACGTGGGCATAATTGGTCGCTCTCACCCCCGCCTCTGCTGGTGATTCATTGTAAATTGAAGCCAGGTAGGAGGCCCCACGACTGCCCTGGGCGGTGTGTACCACTGTTACCTTATGTAGCTACACTGCCTGCACCTGGCTGTGTGTACCACTGTTACCTTATGTAGCTACACTGCCTGCACCTGGCTGTGTGTACCACTGTTACCTTATGTAGCTACACTGCCTGCACCTGGCTGTGTGTACCACTGTTACCTTATGTAGCTACACTGCCTGCACCTGGCTGTGTGTACCACTGTTACCTTATGTAGCTACACTGCCTGCACCTGGCGGTGTGTACCACTGTTACCTTATGTAGCTACACTGCCTGCACCTGGCTGTGTGTACCACTGTTACCTTATGTAGCTACACTGCCTGCACCTGGCTGTGTGTACCACTGTTACCTTATGTAGCTACACTGGCTGCACCTGGCTGTGTGTACCACTGTTACCTTATGTAGCTACACTGCCTGCGCCTGGCTGTGTGTACCACTGTTACCTTATGTAGCTACACTGCCTGCACCTGGCTGTGTGTACCACTGTTACCTTATGTAGCTACACTGCCTGCACCTGGCTGTGTGTACCACTGTTACCTTATGTAGCTACACTGCCTGCACCTGGCTGTGTGTACCACTGTTACCTTATGTAGCTACACTGCCTGCACCTGGCGGTGTGTACCACTGTTACCTTATGTAGCTACACTGCCTGCACCTGGCTGTGTGTACCACTGTTACCTTATGTAGCTACACTGCCTGCACCTGGCTGTGTGTACCACTGTTACCTTATGTAGCTACACTGCCTGCACCTGGCTGTGTGTACCACTGTTACCTTATGTAGCTACACTGCCTGCACCTGGCTGTGTGTACCACTGTTACCTTATGTAGCTACACTGCCTGCACCTGGCTGTGTGTAACACCTGCCTGCTGTGCTGCAGTGTATGTCTATACTACACCTGGCTGTGTGTAACACCTGCCTGCTGTGCTGCAGTGTATGTCTATACCACACCTGGCTGTGTGTAACACCTGCCTGCTGTGCTGCAGTGTATGTCTATACCACACCTGGCTGTGTGTGTGTGTAACACCTGCCTGCTGTGCTGCAGTGTATGTCTATACCACACCTGGCTGTGTGTGTGTGTGTAACACCTGCCTGCTGTGCTGCAGTGTATGTCTATACCACACCTGGCTGTGTGTAACACCTGCCTGCTGTGCTGCAGTGTATGTCTATACCACACCTGGCTGTGTGTGTGTGTAACACCTGCCTGCTGTGCTGCAGTGTATCTCTATACCACACCTGGCTGTGTGTGTGTGTAACACCTGCCTGCTGTGCTGCAGTGTATGTCTGCACTACTACTGGCTGCTGTGCTGCAGTGTATGTCTGCACTACTACTGGCTGCTGTGCTGCAGTGTATGTCTACACTACTACTTGCTGCTGTGCTGCAGTGTATGAGTGTATGTCTGCACTACTACTGGCTGCTGTGCTGCAGTGTATGTCTGCACTACTACTGGCTGCTGTGCTGCAGTGTATGTCTGCACTACTACTGGCTGCTGTGCTGCAGTGTATGTCTGCACTACTACTGCCTGCTGTGCTGCAGTGTATGTCTGCACTACTACTGGCTGCTGTGCTGCAGTGTATGTCTGCACTACTACTGGCTGCTGTGCTGCAGTGTATGTCTGCACTACTACTGGCTGCTGTGCTGTTGTGGATGTCTGCACTACTACTTGCTGCTGTGCTGCAGTGTATGTCTGCACTACTACTTGCTGCTGTGCTGCAGTGTATGTCTGCACTACTACTTGCTGCTGTGCTGCAGTGTATGTCTGCACTACTACTGGCTGCTGTGCTGCAGTGTATGTCTGCACTACTACTGGCTGCTGTGCTGCAGTGTATGTCTGCACTACTACTGGCTGCTGTGCTGCAGTGTATGTCTGCACTACTACTGGCTGCTGTGCTGCAGTGTATGTCTGCACCACACCTGACTACTGTGCTGCTGTGTATGTCTACACAACACCTGGCTGCTGTGTATGTCTGCAACACACCTGGCTGCTCTGTGTGTGTACACCACACCTGGCTACTGTTCTGCAGTGTCTACACCACACCTGGCTGCTGTGTCTATACACATGGCTGCTGTGCTGCAGTGTCTACACATCTGGCCACTGTGCTGGTGTCTACACACCTGGCTACTGTGCTGCAATGTCTACACATCTGGCTGCTGTGCTAATGTCTACACACTTGGCTAGTGTGTTGCAGTGTCTACACACCTTGCTACTGTGCTGTAGTGTCTACACATGTGGCTGGTGTCTACACACCTGGCTGCTGTGCTGTAGTGTCTACACATCTGGCTCCTTGCTGGTGTCTACACACCTGGCTACTCTGGTGTCTACATACCTGGCTGCTGTGCTGCAGTGTCTAAACTGGCTGCTGTACTGGTGTCTACACACCTGGCTGCTGTGCTGCAGTGTCTACACAACTGGCTGCTGTGCTGCAGTGTTTACACATCTGGCTGTTGTGCTGCAGTGTCTACACACCTGGCTGCTGTGTTGCAGTGTCTACATATCTGGCTGTTGTGCTGCAGTTTCTACACATCTGGCTGCTTTGCTGCAGTGTCTACACATCTGGCTGTTGTGCTGCAGTGTCTACACATCTGGCTGCTGTGCTGCAGTGTCTAAACATCTGGCTGTTGTGCTGCAGTGTCTAAACATCTGGCTGTTGTGCTGCAGTGTCTACACATCTGGCTGCTGTGTTGCAATGTCTATACATCTGGCTGCTGTGTTGCAGTGTCTACACATCTGGCTGTTGTGCTGCAGTGTCTACACACCTGGCTGCTGTGCTGGTGTCTACACATCTGACTGCTGTGCTGCGGTGTCTACACATCTGGCTGCTGTGCTTCAGTGTGTCTACACATCTAGCTGCTGTGCTGCAGTGTCTACACATCTGGCTGTTGTGCTGCAGTGTTTGCACACTTGGCTTCTGTGCTGCAGTGTCTACACACCTGGCTGCTGTGTTGCAGTGTCTACATATCTGGCTGTTGTGCTGCAGTTTCTACACATCTGGCTGTTGTGCTGCAGTGTCTACATATCTGGCTGCTGTGCTGCAGTGTCTAAACATCTGGCTGTTGTGCTGCAGTGTCTACACATCTGGCTGCTGTGTTGCAGTGTCTATACATCTGGCTGCTGTGTTGCAGTGTCTACACATCTGGCTGTTGTGCTGCAGTGTCTACACACCTGGCTGCTGTGCTGGTGTCTACACATCTGACTGCTGTGCTGCGGTGTCTACACATCTGGCTGCTGTGCTTCAGTGTGTCTACACATCTAGCTGCTGTGCTGCAGTGTCTACACATCTGGCTGTTGTGCTGCAGTGTTTGCACACTTGGCTTCTGTGCTGCAGTGACTACACACCTGGCTGCTGTGTTGCAGTGTCTACACACCTGGTTGCTGTGTTGCAGTGTCTACACACCTGGCTGCTGTGTTGCAGTGTCTACACACCTGGTTGCTGTGCTGCAGTGTCTACA
>NC_091386.1:7854722-7909722 GCF_038502225.1 Cherax quadricarinatus
GATACCTAACTTTATTGACAAGCTATTTACAGGTTAAGGATCCCTAGCTTTATTGACAAGCTATTTACAGGTTAAGGATCCCTAGCTTTATTGACAAGTTATTTACAGGTTAAGGATTCCTAACTTTATTGACAAGCTATTTACAGGTTAAGGATCCCTAACTTTATTGACAAGCTATTTACAGGTTAAGGATCCCTAGCTTTATTGACAAGCTGTTTACAGGTTAAGGATCCCTAGCTTTATTGACAAGCTATTTACAGGTTAAGGATCCCTAGCTTTGTTGACAAGCTATTTACAGGTTAAGGATCCCTAGCTTTATTGACAAGCTATTTACAGGTTAAGGATCCCTAGCTTTATTGACAAGGTATTTACAGGTTAAGGATCCCTAGCTTTATTGACAAGCTATTTACAGGTTAAGGATCCCTAGCTTTATTGACAAGCTATTTACAGGTTAAGGATCCCTAGCTTTATTGACAAGCTATTTACCTGTTAAGGATCCCTAGCTTTATTGACAAGCTATTTACAGGTTAAGGATCCCTAGCTTTATTGACAAGCTATTTACCTGTTAAGGATCCCTAGCTTTATTGACAAGCTATTTACAGGTTAAGGATCCCTAGCTTTATTGACAAGCTATTTACAGGTTAAGGATCCCTAGCTTTATTGACAAGCTATTTACAGGTTAAGGATTCCTAGCTTTATTGACAAGCTAAGAGCTGTTACCTACATCAGCTCATTTGAAAGCATTTTTATTGTTATGAGACATACAAGTAGGGAACAGGATGAAGTTGGAGCCATCTGTGGGCCAGCATTTTCATTTGATCAACTGACTTTATCTCGTTGACATCATTATGCTGTACGAATGTCTGTCTCTCTCTCTCTGTCTGTCTGTCTGTCTGTCTCTCTCTCTCTCTCTCTCTCTCTCTCTCTCTCTCTCTCTCTCTCTCTCTCTCTCTCTCTCTCTCTCTCTCTCTCTCTCTCTCTCCCAGTTTAAAAGATAGGTCATTAAACACTAGTTTGTTTATAGGTAATACCCATTGATTTCCGTCACTCTTAGAGACGGTTGAGTAGACAGGTTACAAACTGGAGGAGCAGGCAGGCACAGCAGTAAAGGCACTTCAGTGGATTTTAGGAATAAGTGTCCTTGGTTCGATTCCCGGCACGGGTGGAAACATTGGGCGTGTCACCTTACGCCGGCTGTCAATGTTCACCTAGCAGTAAGTAGGTACCTGGGTGTTAGTCACCTTACACCTGCTGTCACTGTTCACCTAGCAGTAAGTAGGTACCTGGGTGTTAGTCACCTTACACCTGCTGTCACTGTTCACCTAGCAGTAAGTAGGTTCCTGGGTGTTAGTCACCTTACACCTGCTGTCACTGTTCACCTAGCAGTAAGTAGGTACCTGGTTGTTAGTCACCTTACACCTGCTGTCACTGTTCACCTAGCAGTAAGTAGGTTCCTGGGTGTTAGTCACCTTACACCTGCTGTCACTGTTCACCTAGCAGTAAGTAGGTACCTGGGTGTTAGTCACCTTACACCTGTTGTCACTGTTCACTTAGCAGTAAGTAGGTACCTGGGTGTTAGTCACCTTACACCTGCTGTCACTTCACCTAGCAGTAAGTAGGTACCTGGGTGTTAGTCACCTTACACCTGCTGTCACTGTTCACCTAGCAGTAAGTAGGTACCTGGGTGTTAGTCACCTTACACCTGGTGTCACTGTTCACCTAGCAGTAAGTAGGTACCTGGGTGTTAGCTGACTGGTGTGGGTGGCATCCTGGGCGTTAGCCGACTGGTGTGGGTGGCATCCTGGGTGTTAGCTGACTGTGGGTGGCATCCTGGGTGTTAGCTGGCTGGCGTGGGTGGCATCCTGGGTGCTAGCTGACTGGTGTGGGTGGCATCCTGGGTGCTAGCTGACTGGTGTGGGTGGCATCCTGGGTTTTAGTGGACTGGTGTTGGTCACATCCTGGGTGTTAGCTGACTGGTGTGGGTGGCATCCTGGGTGTTAGTGGACTGGTGTGGGTGGCATCCTGGGTGTTAGCTGACTGGTGTGGGTGGCATCCTGGGTGTTAGCTGAGTGGTGTGGGTGGCATCCTGGGTGTTAGCTGACTGGTGTGGGTGGCATTCTGGGTGTTAGCTGACTGGTGTGGGTGGCATCCTTGGTGTTAGCTGACTGGTGTGGGTGGCATCCTGGGTGTTAGTGGACTGGTGTGGGTGGCATCCTGGGTGCTAGCTGACTGGTGTGGGTGGCATCCTGGGTGTTAGCTGACTGGTGTGGGTGGCATCCTGGGTGTTAGCTGACTGGTGTGGGTGGCATCCTGGGTGTTAGCTGACTGGTGTGGATGGCATCCTGGGTGTTAGCTGACTGGTGTGGGTGGCATCCTGGGTGTTAGGTGACTGGTGTGGGTGGCATCCTGGGTGTTAGGTGACTGGTGTGGGTGGCATCCTGGGTGTTAGGTGACTGGTGTGGGTGGCATCCTGGGTGCTAGCTGACTGGTGTGGATGGCATCCTGGGTGTTAGCTGACTGGTGTGGGTGGCATCCTGGGTGTTAGGTGACTGGTGTGGGTGGCATCCTGGGTGTTAGGTGACTGGTGTGGGTGGCATCCTGGGTGTTAGGTGACTGGTGTGGGTGGCATCCTGGGTGTTAGGTGACTGGTGTGGGTGGCATCCTGGGTGTTAGCTGACTGGTGTGGGTGGCATCCTGGGTGTTAGGTGACTGGTGTGGGTGGCATCCTGGGTGTTAGCTGACTGGTGTGGGTGGCATCCTGGGTGTTAGCTGACTGGTGTGGGTGGCATCCTGGGTGTTAGCTGACTGGTGTGGGTGGCATCCTGGGTGTTAGCTGACTGGTGTGGGTGGCATCCTGGGTGTTAGCTGACTGGTGTGGGTGGCATCCTGGGTGTTAGCTGAGTGGTGTGGGTGGCATCCTGGGTGTTAGCTGACTGGTGTGGGTGGCATCCTGGGTGTTAGCTGACTGGTGTGGGTGGCATCCTGGGTGTTAGCTGACTGGTGTGGGTGGCATCCTGGGTGTTAGCTGAGTGGTGTGGGTGGCATCCTGGGTGTTAGCTGACTGGTGTGGGTGGCATCCTGGGTGTTAGCTGAGTGGTGTGGGTGGCATCCTGGGTGTTAGCTGACTGGTGTGGGTGGCATCCTGGGTGTTAGCTGACTGGTGTGGGTGGCATCCTGGGTGTTAGCTGACTGGTGTGGGTGGCATCCTGGGTGTTAGCTGACTGGTGTGGGTGGCATCCTGGGTGTTAGCTGACTGGTGTGGGTGGCATCCTGGGTGTTAGCTGACTGGTGTGGGTGGCATCCTGGGTGTTAGCTGACTGGTGTGGGTGGCATCCTGGGTGTTAGCTGACTGGTGTGGGTGGCATCCTGGGTGTTAGCTGACTGGTGTGGGTGGCATCCTGGGTGTTAGCTGACTGGTGTGGGTGGCATCCTGGGTGTTAGCTGACTGGTGTGGGTGGCATCCTGGGTGTTAGCTGACTGGTGTGGGTGGCATCCTGGGTGTTAGCTGACTGGTGTGGGTGGCATCCTGGGTGTTAGCTGACTGGTGTGGGTGGCATCCTGGGGGACAAGATTGAAGAACCACAGTGGAATGATGCGCTGACTTTCTTGGGCGGATAACCTTCCAGGATTAAAAATCCTACGCCTCTGGCAAGACGGTAATGGAACGAGTGACGGTAAAAGGGTTTCTTTTTTTGTTAGACGGCTAGTGTGTTAAAAAACCAGACATGCCTAATAAACCACAGAGGTCAGATAAACCATACTGTATTAATGGTTTATATTTAAATTAAGCACCAAAACTTACCAACATGACCCAAACTTAAGAAATATATAACTTAAGTATTCCCAGCCTAAGGTCATCATTGATGACGGCTTTGAGGGGACTTGAGCTAGTGTTCGTCGTGGCCACAGTGGCGGGAGATTCGTCTGTAAAAACTTGCATTTGTGGTCACAGTGGTGGCACATGCTAACCTTCCTATGGCGTTTAAATATACCTAGTTGGATGAATCTTATTGTAGCCAGCTGGCCCAGTGGCTAACACGTCGGTCTGGAGTTTCATGACTCTCTGATCGCGGGTTCTAACCCCATCCGTGGTATAGTTTATCAGTGTTATATATTTCGTTATATGGAGAGTGTAGTGCAGCGTCAGTCTGGCTCAGGACTGAGGCTGCAGCGTAACTCTGGCTCAGGACTGAGGCTGCAGCGTCAGTCTGGCTCAGGACTGAGGCTGCAGCGTAACTCTGGCTCAGGACTGAGGCTGCAGCGTCAGTCTGGCTCAGGACTGAGGCTGCAGCGTAACTCTGGCTCAGGACTGAGGCTGCAGCGTCAGTCTGGCTCAGGACTGAGGCTGCAGCGTAACTCTGGCTCAGGACTGAGGCTGCAGCGTCAGTCTGGCTCAGGACTGAGGCTGCAGCGTAACTCTGGCTCAGGACTGAGGCTGCAGCGTCAGTCTGGCTCAGGACTGAGGCTGCAGCGTAACTCTGGCTCAGGACTGAGGCTGCAGCGTCAGTCTGGCTCAGGACTGAGGCTGCAGCGTAACTCTGGCTCAGGACTGAGGCTGCAGCGTCAGTCTGGCTCAGGACTGAGGCTGCAGCGTAACTCTGGCTCAGGACTGAGGCTGCAGCGTAACTCTGGCAAGTCTTCTCACAGATATCTCACAAGGATGCTGTACTTCTCTGACCAGTTGAATTTTTCTCAGTAAACCAAGTCGGCCACTTTGGCTCTGAATGCGCACCATATACACTGAGATGTATACATTTCTCTGTATATGTACATACACACTGAGACGTACACATTTCTCTGTATATGTACATACACACTGAGACGTACACATTTCTCGGTGTATGTACGTACACACTGAGACGTACACATTTCTCGGTGTATGTACGTACACACTGAGACGTACACATTTCTCTGTATATGTACATACACACTGAGATGTACACATTTCTCTGTATATATACATACACACTGAGACGTACACATTTCTCTGTATATGTACATACACACTGAGACGTACACATTTCTCTGTATATATACATACACACTGAGACGTACACATTTCTCTGTATATGTACATACACACTGAGATGTACACATTTCTCTGTATATGTACATACACACTGAGATGTACACATTTCTCTGTATATGTACATACACACTGAGACGTACACATTTCTCTGTATATGTACATACACACTGAGACGTACACATTTCTCGGTGTATGTACGTACACACTGAGACGTACACATTTCTCGGTGTATGTACGTACACACTGAGACGTACACATTTCTCGGTGTATGTACATACACACTAAGACGTACACATTTCTCGGTGTATGTACGTACACACTGAGACGTACACATTTGTGAGTGTGTGTACCCTGGATTGTTCAAGTCGTGATCCTGTTTATACTCAGTGACTGACACGGTGTAAACATCCTGCTGAACACCAGACGAGAGTACCACAAGCTCTTATTGTGGCAGTTTAGAGCTCTGTGTAGAGCTTTATCATGTTTCACTCTGTAGAGCTTTATCATGTTTTATTTTGTAGCGCTTGATCGTCATGTTTCACTGGATAGAGCTGCATCAAGTCCTGCTATGCTCTGAGTAGAGTTTATTAAGTCATGTTTCGTTGTAAACTCTGTGTAAAGCTTTATCAAGATATGGTCGTCGATTTAGAGCTCTCTCGAATCGTGTTTCTCTAGAGCTTTTTAATATTTTGCTCTGTGTAGAGCTTTGTGAGATTTCGTCCTGCAAGGCTCTTTATCAAGTCATGAGTCACTGCACAGAGCTTCAAGTTTCAGTCCTTATAGAGCTCTATCAGTCCAAGTTTTCCCGAGTGGATCGTTATCATGTTTCTCTGTGTAGAGCTTTATCATGTTTCACTGTGTAAAGCTTGGAGCTCTACAGAGAGTGCAAGATTCTATATCCTGTATACTTAGCCTGTCCTCCTAACTCTCAGAATTTCACCGTTACCCGGGGGTCAACGCCCCCGTTACCCGGGGGTCAACGCCCCCCGCGGCCCGGTCTGTGACCAGGCCTCGTGGTGGATCAGGGTCTGTTCAACCAGGATGTTACTGCTGGCCGAACGTAAACCGACGTGAATATCAAAATGGTATACAGTACCGACAGGTTGTTAGGTAAGACACATAGGCAACAGTTAGGCAACTTTATTCCGAAACGTTTTGCCTACACAGTAGGCTTCTTCAGTCGAATACAGAAAGTATGCAGGAACAGTAGAGATGTGAAGACGATGTAATCAGTCCATCACCCTTGTAGTCGTAGAATTTGAGGTTGTCAGTCCCTCGGCCTGGAGAAGTTCAGTTCCATAGTCAGGAACTATCTGAAGATCAAGTGACAGTGCGGAGACTTAAATACTGTCGGAAGGAGAGGTGCAGAGTAGTAGTAGTAGTAGTAGTAGTAGTAGTAGTAGTAGTAGTAGTAGTAGTAGTAGTAGTAGTAGTAGTAGTGAGAGTGTAGCCACTGAGAGGTCATGTCCCTCTCAGATCCAACAGTTCTCACTTGAAAGGGTTGTCTAAGGCGTTTTCTGTACCAAGAGGCCATGTTCCTGCCTACTTTCTGTATTCGACTGAAGAAGCCTACTGTGTAGGCGAAACGTTTCGGAATAAAGTTGCCTAACTGTTGCCTATGTGTCTTACCTACCAACCTGTCGGTATTGTATACCATTTTGATGTTCATCTTGTCAGACACTGCAACACATGGCCTCTTGGTACAGAAAACGCCTTAGACAACCCTTTCAAGTGAGAACTGTTGGATCTGAGAGGGACCTGACCTCTCAGTGGCTACACTCTCACTACTACTACTACTACTACTACTACTACTACTACTACTACTACTCTGCACCTCTCCTTCCGACAGTATTTAAGTCTCCGTACTGTCACTTGATCTTCAGATAGTTCCTGACTATGGAACTGAACTTTTCCAGGCCGAGGGACTGACAACCTCAAATTCTACGACTTCAAGGGTGATGGACTGATTACATCGTCTTCACATCTCTACTGTTCCTGCCTACTTTCTGTATTCGACTGAAGAAGCCTACTGTGTAGGCGAAACGTTTCGGAATAAAGTTGCCTAACTGTTGCCTATGTGTCTTACCTACGTAAACCGACGTAAGAACCACAGCCCGGCTGATCAGGTACTGACTTTAGGTGCCTGTCCATCCCCTTCTTGAAGACAGCCAAGGGGTTTTGAAGACCCCTGGGAGGCAGTTGAACAGTCTTGGGCCCCTGACACACTAGTCTTGTTGTTGGTTTATAGAGCCAGTGATAGCTGACACACTAGTCTTGTTGTTGGTTTATAGAGCCAGTGATAGCTGACACACTAGTCTTGTTGGTTTATAGAGCCAGTGATAGCTGACACACTAGTCTTGTTGTTGGTTTATAGAGCCAGTGATAGCTAGCACACTAGTCTTGTTGTTGGTTTATAGAGCCAGTGATAGCTGACACACTAGTCTTGTTGTTGGTTTATAGAGCCAGTGATAGCTGACACACTAGTCTTGTTGTTGGTTTATAAAGCCAGTGATAGCTGACACACTAGTCTTGTTGTTGGTTTATAGAGCCACTGATAGCTGACACACTAGTCTTGTTGTTGGTTTATAGAGCCAGTGATAGCTGACACACTAGTCTTGTTGGTTTATAGAGCCAGTGATAGCTGACACACTAGTCTTGTTGGTTTATAGAGCCAGTGATAGCTGACACACTAGTCTTGTTGGTTTATAGAGCCAGTGATAGCTGACACACTAGTCTTGTTGTTGGTTTATAGAGCCAGTGATAGCTGACACACTAGTCTTGTTGTTGGTTTATAGAGCCAGTGATAGCTGACACAGTCTTGTTGGTTTATAGAGCCAATGATAGCTGACACACTAGTCTTGTTGTTGGTTTATAGGGCCAGTGATAGCTGACACACTAGTCTTGTTGTTGGTTTATAGAGCCAGTGATAGCTGACACACAGTCTTGTTGGTTTATAGGGCCAGTGATAGCTGACACACAGTCTTGTTGGTTTATAGAGCCAGTGATAGCTGACACACAGTCTTGTTAGTTTATAGAGCCAGTGATAGCTGACACACAGTCTTGTTGGTTTATAGGGCCAGTGATAGCTGACACACAGTCTTGTTGTTGGTTTATAGAGCCAGTGATAGCTGACACACTAGTCTTGTTGTTGGTTTATAGAGCCAGTGATAGCTGACACACTAGTCTTGTTGTTGGTTTATAGAGCCAGTGATAGCTGACACACTAGTCTTGTTGTTGGTTTATAGAGCCAGTGATAGCTGACACACAGTCTTGTTGGTTTATAGAGCCAGTGATAGCTGACACACTAGTCTTGTTGGTTTATAGGGCCAGTGATAGTTGACACACTAGTCTTGTTGTTGGTTTGTAGAGCCAGTGATAGCTGACACACTAGTCTTGTTGGTTTATAGAGCCAGTGATAGCTGACACACTAGTTTTGTTGTTGGTTTATAGAGCCAGTGATAGCTGACACACTAGTCTTGTTGTTTGTTTATAGAGCCAGTGATAGCTGACACACAGTCTTGTTGGTTTATAGAGCCAGTGATAGCTGACACACTAGTCTTGTTGTTGGTTTATAGGGCCAGTGATAGCTGACACACTAGTCTTGTTGTTGGTTTATAGAGCCAGTGATAGCTGACACACTAGTCTTGTTGGTTTATAGAGCCAGTGATAGCTGACACACTAGTTTTGTTGTTGGTTTATAGAGCCAGTGATAGCTGACACACTAGTCTTGTTGTTTGTTTATAGAGCCAGTGATAGCTGACACACAGTCTTGTTGGTTTATAGAGCCAGTGATAGCTGACACACTAGTTTTGTTGTTGGTTTATAGGGCCAGTGATAGCTGACACACAGTCTTGTTGGTTTATAGAGCCAGTGATAGCTGACACACTAGTCTTGTTGTTGGTTTATAGGGCCAGTGATAGCTGACACACAGTCTTGTTGGTTTATAGAGCCAGTGATAGCTGACACACTAGTCTTGTTGTTGGTTTATAGGGCCAGTGATAGCTGACACACAGTCTTGTTGGTTTATAGAGCCAGTGATAGCTGACACACTAGTCTTGTTGTTGGTTTATAGAGCCAGTGATAGCTGACACACTAGTCTTGTTGTTGGTTTATAGAGCCAGTGATAGCTGACACACTAGTCTTGTTGTTGGTTTATAGGGCCAGTGATAGCTGACACACAGTCTTGTTGGTTTATAGAGCCAGTGATAGCTGACACACTAGTCTTGTTGTTGGTTTATAGGGCCGGTGATAGCTGACACACTAGTCTTGTTGTTGGTTTATAGAGCCAGTGATAGCTGACACACTAGTCTTGTTGTTGGTTTATAGAGCCAGTGATAGCTGACACACTAGTCTTGTTGTTGGTTTATAGGGCCAGTGATAGCTGACACAGTAGTCTTGTTGTTGGTTTATAGGGCCAGTGATAGCTGACACACTAGTCTTGTTGTTGGTTTATGGAGCCAGTGATAGCTGACACACTAGTCTTGTTGTTGGTTTATAGAGCCAGTGATAGCTGACACACTAGTCTTGTTGTTGGTTTATAGAGCCAGTGATAGCTGACACACTAGTCTTATTGTTGGTTTATAGAGCCAGTGATAGCTGACACACTAGTCTTGTTGTTGGTTTATAGAGCCAGTGATAGCTGACACACTAGTCTTGTTGTTGGTTTAAAGAGCCAGTGATAGCTGACACACTAGTCTTGTTGTTGGTTTATAGAGCCAGTGATAGCTGACACACTAGTCTTGTTGTTGGTTTATAGAGCCAGTGATAGCTGACACACTAGTCTTGTTGTTGGTTTATAGAGCCAGTGATAGCTGACACACTAGTCTTGTTGTTCGTTTATAGAGCCAGTGATAGCTGACAAACAGTCTTGTTGGTTTATAGAGCCAGTGATAGCTGACAGACTAGTCTTGTTGTTGGTTTATAGAGCCAGTGATAGCTGACACATTAGTCTTGTTGTTGGTTTATAGAGCCAGTGATAGCTGACAAACAGTCTTGTTGGTTTATAGAGCCAGTGATAGCTGACACACTAGTCTTGTTGTTGGTTTATAGAGCCAGTGATAGCTGACACACTAGTCTTGTTGTTGGTTTATAGGGCCAGTGATAGCTGACACACTAGTCTTGTTGTTGGTTTATAGAGCCAATGATAGCTGACACACTAGTCTTGTTGTTGGTTTATAGGGCCAGTGATAGCTGACACACTAGTCTTGTTGTTGGTTTATAGAGCCAGTGATAGCTGACACACAGTCTTGTTGTTGGTTTATAGGGCCAGTGATAGCTGACACACAGTCTTGTTGTTGGTGTATAGAGCCAGTGATAGCTGACACACTAGTCTTGTTGTTGGTTTATGGAGCCAGTGATAGCTGACACACTAGTCTTGTTGGTTTAAAGAGCCAGTGATAGCTGACACACTAGTCTTGTTGTTGGTTTATAGAGCCAGTGATAGCTGACACACTAGTCTTGTTGTTGGTTTATAGAGCCAGTGATAGCTGACACACTAGTCTTATTGTTGGTTTATAGAGCCAGTGATAGCTGACACACTAGTCTTGTTGTTGGTTTATAGAGCCAGTGATAGCTGACACACTAGTCTTGTTGTTGGTTTAAAGAGCCAGTGATAGCTGACACACTAGTCTTGTTGTTGGTTTATAGAGCCAGTGATAGCTGACACACTAGTCTTGTTGTTGGTTTATAGAGCCAGTGATAGCTGACACACTAGTCTTGTTGTTGGTTTATAGAGCCAGTGATAGCTGACAAACAGTCTTGTTGGTTTATAGAGCCAGTGATAGCTGACAGACTAGTCTTGTTGTTGGTTTATAGAGCCAGTGATAGCTGACACATTAGTCTTGTTGTTGGTTTATAGAGCCAGTGATAGCTGACAAACAGTCTTGTTGGTTTATAGAGCCAGTGATAGCTGACACACTAGTCTTGTTGTTGGTTTATAGAGCCAGTGATAGCTGACACACTAGTCTTGTTGTTGGTTTATAGGGCCAGTGATAGCTGACACACTAGTCTTGTTGTTGGTTTATAGAGCCAGTGATAGCTGACACACTAGTCTTGTTGTTGGTTTATAGGGCCAGTGATAGCTGACACACAGTCTTGTTGTTGGTTTATAGAGCCAGTGATAGCTGACACACAGTCTTGTTGTTGGTTTATAGGGGCAGTGATAGCTGACACACAGTCTTGTTTGTTTATAGGGCCAGTGATAGCTGACACACTAGTCTTGTTGTTGGTTTATAGAGCCAGTGATAGCTGACACACTAGTCTTGTTGTTGGTTTATAGGGCCAGTGATAGCTGACACACAGTCTTGTTGGTTTATAGGGCCAGTGACAGCTGACACACTAGTCTTGTTGTTGGTTTATAGAGCCAGTGATAGCTGACACACTAGTCTTGTTGTTGGTTTATAGGGCCAGTGATAGCTGACACACAGTCTTGTTGGTTTATAGGGCCAGTGATAGCTGACACACTAGTCTTGTTGTTGGTTTATAGAGCCAGTGATAGCTGACACAGTAGTCTTGTTGGTTTATAGGGCCAGTGATAACTGACACACTAGTCTTGTTGTTGGTTTATAGAGCCAGTGATAGCTGACACACTAGGCTTGTTGGTTTATATGGCCAGTGATAGCTGACACACTAGTCTTGTTGGTTTATAGAGCCAGTGATAGCTGACACACTAGTGTTGTTGGTTTATAGAGCCAGTGATAGCTGACACACTAGTCTTGTTGTTGGTTTATAGAGCCAGTGATAGCTGACACACTAGTCTTGTTGGTTTATATGGCCAGTGATAGCTGACACACTAGTCTTGTTGTTGGTTTATAGAGGCAGTGATAGCTGACACACTAGTCTTGTTGTTGGTTTATAGGGCCAGTGATAGCTGACACACTAGTCTTGTTGTTGGTTTATAGAGCCAGTGATAGCTGACACACTAGTCTTGTTGTTGGTTTATAGGGCCAGTGATAGCTGACACACTAGTCTTGTTGTTGGTTTATAGAGCCAGTGATAGCTGACACACAGTCTTGTTGTTGGATTATAGAGCCAGTGATAGCTGACACACTAGTCTTGTTGTTGGTTTATAGGGCCAGTGATAGCTGACACACTAGTCTTGTTGTTGGTTTATAGGGCCAGTGATAGCTGACACACAGTCTTGTTGTTGGTTTATAGAGCCAGTGATAGCTGACACACTAGTCTTGTTGTTGGTTTATAGAGCCAGTGGTAGCTGACACACTAGTCTTGTTGTTGGTTTATAGGGCCAGTGATAGCTGACACACTTGTCTTGTTGGTTTATAGAGCCAGTGATAGCTGACACACTAGTCTTGTTGTTGGTTTATAGGGCCAGTGATAGCTGACACACTAGTCTTGTTGGTTTATAGGGCCAGTGATAGCTGACACACTAGTCTTGTTGTTGGTTTATAGGGCCAGTGATAGCTGACACACTAGTCTTGTTGTTGGTTTATAGGGCCAGTGATAGCTGACACACTAGTCTTGTTGTTGGTTTATATGGCCAGTGATAGCTGACACACTAGTCTTGTTGTTGGTTTATAGGGCCAGTGATAGCTGACACACAGTCTTGTTGTTGGTTTATAGGGCCAGTGATAGCTGACACACTAGTCTTGTTGTTGGTTTATAGGGCCAGTGATAGCTGACACACTAGTCTTGTTGTTGGTTTATAGGGCCAGTGATAGCTGACACACTAGTCTTGTTGTTGGTTTATAGAGCCAGTGATAGCTGACACACTAGTCTTGTTGGTTTATAGAGCCAGTGATAGCTGACACACAGTCTTGTTGTTGGTTTATAGGGCCAGTGATAGCTGACACACAGTCTTGTTGTTGGTTTATAGGGCCAGTGATAGCTGACACACAGTCTTGTTGTTGGTTTATAGGGCCAGTGATAGCTGACACACTAGTCTTGTTGTTGGTTTATAGGGCCAGTGATAGCTGACACACTAGTCTTGTTGTTGGTTTATAGAGCCAGTGATAGCTGACACACAGTCTTGTTGTTTGTTTATAGGGCCAGTGATAGCTGACACACTAGTCTTGTTGTTGGTTTATAGAGCCAGTGATAGCTGACACACTAGTCTTGTTGTTGGTTTATAGGGCCAGTGATAGCTGACACACTAGTCTTGTTGGTTTATAGGGCCAGTGATAGCTGACACACTAGTCTTGTTGTTGGTTTATAGGGCCAGTGATAGCTGACACACAGTCTTGTTGTTGGTTTATAGGGCCAGTGATAGCTGACACACTAGTCTTGTTGTTGGTTTATAGGACCAGTGATAGCTGACACACTAGTCTTGTTGTTGGTTTATAGGGCCAGTGATAGCTGACACACTAGTCTTGTTGTTGGTTTATAGGGCCAGTGATAGCTGACACACAGTCTTGTTGGTTTATAGGGCCAGTGATAGCTGACACAGTCTTGTTGTTGGTTTATAGGGCCAGTGATAGCTGACACACTAGTCTTGTTGTTGGTTTATAGGGCCAGTGATAGCTGACACACTAGTCTTGTTGTTGGTTTATAGGGCCAGTGATAGCTGACACACTAGTCTTGTTGTTGGTTTATAGAGCCAGTGATAGCTGACACAGTCTTGTTGTTGGTTTATAGGGCCAGTGATAGCTGACAGACTAGTCTTGTTGTTGGTTTATAGGGCCAGTGATAGCTGACACACAGTCTTGTTGGTTTATAGAGCCAGTGATAGCTGACACAGTCTTGTTGTTGGTTTATAGAGCCAGTGATAGCTGGCACACTAGTCTTGTTGTTGGTTTATAGAGCCAGTGATAGCTGACACACTAGTCTTGTTTTTGGTTTATATGGCCAGTGATAGCTGACACACTAGTCTTGTTGTTGGTTTATAGGGCCAGTGATAGCTGACACACTAGTCTTGTTGTTGGTTTATAGAGCCAGTGATAGCTGACACACTAGTCTTGTTGTTGGTTTATAGGGCCAGTGATAGCTGACACACAGTCTTGTTGTTGGTTTATAGGGCCAGTGATAGCTGACACACTAGTCTTGTTGTTGGTTTATAGGGCCAGTGATAGCTGACACACTAGTCTTGTTGGTTTATAGGGCCAGTGATAGCTGACACACTAGTCTTGTTGTTGGTTTATATGGCCAGTGATAGCTGACACACTAGTCTTGTTGTTGGTTTATAGAGCCAGTGATAGCTGACACACTAGTCTTGTTGTTGTTGGTTTATAGGGCCAGTGATAGCTGACACACAGTCTTGTTGTTGGTTTATAGAGCCAGTGATAGCTGACACACTAGTCTTGTTGTTGGTTTATAGGGCCAGTGATAGCTGACACACTAGTCTTGTTGGTTTATAGGGCCAGTGATAGCTGACACACTAGACTTGTTGGTTTATAGGGCCAGTGATAGCGGACACACTAGTCTTGTTGTTGGTTTATAGGGCCAGTGATAGCTGACACACAGTCTTGTTGTTGGTTTATAGGGCCAGTGATAGCTGACACACTAGTCTTGTTGGTTTATAGGGCCAGTGATAGCTGACACACTAGTCTTGTTGTTGGTTTATATGGCCAGTGATAGCTGACACACTAGTCTTGTTGGTTTATAGAGCCAGTGATAGCTGACACACTAGTCTTGTTGTTGGTTTATAGGGCCAGTGATAGCTGACACACAGTCTTGTTGTTGGTTTATAGGGCCAGTGATAGCTGACACACTAGTCTTGTTGTTGGTTTATAGGGCCAGTGATAGCTGACACACTAGTCTTGTTGGTTTATAGGGCCAGTGATAGCTGACACACTAGTCTTGTTGTTGGTTTATATGGCCAGTGATAGCTGACACACTAGTCTTGTTGTTGGTTTATAGGGCTAGTGATAGCTGACACACTAGTCTTGTTGGTTTATAGGGCCAGTGATAGCTGACACACTAGTCTTGTTGGTTTATAGGGCCAGTGATAGCGGACACACTAGTCTTGTTGTTGGTTTATAGGGCCAGTGATAGCTGACACACAGTCTTGTTGTTGGTTTATAGGGCCAGTGATAGCTGACACACTAGTCTTGTTGGTTTATAGGGCCAGTGATAGCGGACACACTAGTCTTGTTGTTGGTTTATAGAGCCAGTGATAGCTGACACACTAGTCTTGTTGTTGGTTTATAGGGCCAGTGATAGCTGACACACAGTCTTGTTGTTGGTTTATAGGGCCAGTGATAGCTGACACACTAGTCTTGTTGTTGGTTTATAGAGCCAGTGATAGCTGACACACAGTCTTGTTGTTGGTTTATAGGGCCAGTGATAGCTGACACACAGTCTTGTTGTTGGTTTATAGGGCCAGTGATAGCTGGTGCCGTATCAAGTGTTCTACGGGTCGCCGTTTTCTGTTCGCGTTTAAAACTTATTTTGACGTTTTTGAGTTTCATTTAATGACTTTGTGATATGTTGTTATTCATTGATTTTACGTAACTAATGTAACGTAACGTAAATCGAGAAATTTGCCGCAAACTGAATGTGAAAAGTGCACATTGAATAACAAAAATAGGCGCAATACGGTGACTGGAACAATACACAAGTAACCCGTACGGTAATTTGAGTAGGATTATCATTGTTTTTGTATCTTATAGTTATATTGACTTGCCATTTTGTAGGTTCAGTTATTAACTTCAGCTACAACCAAAACTGCCAACAACCTCCACCACAACAGTCAACCAGCATCTTGACCACAACAACAGTCAACCAGTACCTTGTTCACCACAACAGTCAACCAGCACCTTGACCACAACAACAGTCAACCAGCTCCTTGACCACCACAACAGTCAACCAGCACCTTGACCACCACAACAGTCAACCAGCACCTTGACCACAACAACAGTCAACCAGTACCTTGTCCACCACAACAGTCAACCAGCACCTTGACCACCACAACAGTCAACCAGCACCTTGACCAACACAACAGTCAACCAGCACCTTGACCAACACAACAGTCAACCAGCACCTTGACCACCACAACAGTCAACCAGCATCTTGACCAACACAACAGTCAACCAGCACCTTGACCACCACAACAGTCAACCAGCACCTTGACCACCACAACAGTCAACCAGCATCTTGACCACCACAACAGTCAACCAGCACCTTGACCACCACAACAGTCAACCAGCATCTTGACTACCACAACAGTCAACCAGCACCTTGACCACCACAACAGTCAACCAGCATCTTGACCACAACAACAGTCAACCAGCACCTTGACCACCACAACAGTCAACCAGCATCTTGATCACAACAACAGTCAACCAGCACCTTGACTACCACAACAGTCAACCAACACCCTGACCACCACAACAGTCAACCAGCACCTTGTCCACCACAACAGTCAACCAGCACCTTGACCAACACAACAGTCAACCAGCATCTTGACCAACACAACAGTCAACCAGCACCTTGTCCACCACAACAGTCAACCAGCATCTTGACCAACACAACAGTCAACCAGTACCTTGTTCACCACAACAGTCAACCAGTACCTTGACCACCACAACAGTCAACCAGCACCTTGACCACCACAACAGTCAACCAGCACCTTGACCACCACAACAGTCAACCAGCACCTTGACCAACACAACAGTCAACCAGCACCTAGACCACCACAACAGTCAACCAGCACCTTGACCAACACAACAGTCAACCAGCACCTTGACCACAACAACAGTCAACCAGCACCTTGACCACCACAACAGTCAACCAGCACCTTGACCACAACAACAGTCAACCAGCACCTTGACCACATCAACCAGCACCTTGACCAACACAACATTCAACCAGCACCTTGACCACCACAACAGTCAACCAGCATCTTGACCAACACAACAGTCAACCAGCACCTTGACCACCACAACAGTCAACCAGTACCTTGTCCACCACAACAGTCAACCAGCACCTTGACCACCACAACAGTCAACCAGTACCTTGTCCACCACAACAGTCAACCAGCACCTTGACCACCACAACAGTCAACCAGCACCTTGACCACCACAACAGTCAACCAGTACCTTGACCACCACAACAGTCAACCAGCACCTTGACCACCACAACAGTCAACCAACACCTTGACCACCACAACAGTCAACCAGCACCTTGACCACCATAACAATCAACCAATACCCTGACCACCACAAGAGTCAACCAGCACCTTAACCACCACTACAGTCAACCAACACCTTGACCACCACAACAGTCAACCAGTACCTTGACCACCACAATAGCGAACCAGCACCTTGACCACCACAGCAGTCAACCAGCACATTAACCACCACAAGTCAACCAGCACCTTGGCCACCACAGCAGTCAACCAGCACATTAACCACCACAACTGTCAACCAAAACCTTGACCACCACAACAGTCAACCAGCACCTTGACCACAACTGTCAACCAGCACATTAACCACCACAACAGTCAACCAAAACCTTGACCACCACAATAGTCAACCAGCATCTTGACCACAACTGTCAAGCACCTTGACCACCACAACTGTCAACCAGCACATTAACCACCACAACAGTCAACCAGCACCTTGACCACCACAATAGTCAACCAGCATCTTGACCACAACTGTCAACCAGCACATTAACCACCACAACAGTCAACCAACGCCTTGACCATCACAACAGTCAACCAGCATCTTGACCATCACAACAGTCAACCAACGCCTTGACCACCACAACAGTCAACCAACACCTTGACCACCACAACAGTCAACCAACACCTTGACCACCACAACAGTCAACCAACACCTTGACCACCACAACAGTCAACCAACACCTTGACCATCACAACAGTCAACCAACGCCTTGACCACCACAACAGTCAACCAACACCTTGACCACCACAACAGTCAACCAACACCTTGACCACCACAACAGTCAACCAACACCTTGACCACCACAACAGTCAACCAACACCTTGACCACCACAACAGTCAACCAGCACCTTGACCACCACAACAGTCAACCAGCAACTTGACCACCACAACAGTCAACCAGCAACTTGACCACCACAACAGTCAACCAACACCTTGACCACCACAACAGTCAACCAACACCTTGACCACCACAACAGTCAACCAACACCTTGACCACCACAACAGTCAACCAACACCTTGACCATCACAACAGTCAACCAGCACCTTGACCACCACAACAGTCAACCAGCAACTTGACCACCACAACAGTCAACCAGCAACTTGACCACCACAACAGTCAACCAACACCTTGACCACCACAACAGTCAACCAGCATCTTGACCACCACAACAGTCAACCAACACCTTGACCACCACAACAGTCAACCAACACCTTGACCACCACAACAGTCAACCAACACCTTGACCACCACAACAGTCAACCAACACCTTGACCACCACAACAGTCAACCAACACCTTGACCACCACAACAGTCAACCAACACCTTGACCACCACAACAGTCAACCAGCACCTTGACCACCACAACAGTCAACCAGCACCTTGACCACCACAACAGTTAACCAATACCTTGACAACCAAAAGAGTCAACCAACACCTTGACCACCACAGCAGTCAACCAACACCTTGACCACCACAACAGTTAACCAATACCTTGACAGCCAAAAAAGTCAACCAACACCTTGACCACCACAACAGTTAACCAACACCTTGACCACCACAACAGTCAACCAACACCTTGACCACCACAACAGTCAACCAACACCTTGACCATCACAACAGTCAACCAGCACCTTGACCACCACAACAGTCAACCAGCAACTTGAGCACCACAACAGTCAACCAGCAACTTGACCACCACAACAGTTAACCAATACCTTGACAACCAAAAGAGTCAACCAACACCTTGACCACCACAGCAGTCAACCAACACCTTGACCACCACAACAGTTAACCAATACCTTGACAGCCAAAAAAGTCAACCAACACCTTGACCACCACAACAGTCAACCAACACCTTGACCACCACAACAGTCAACCAACACCTTGACCACCACAACAGTCAACCAACAACTTGACCACCACAACAGTCAACCAGCTCCTTGACCACCACAACAGTCAACCAGCTCCTTGACCACCACAACAGTCAACCAGCTCCTTGACCACCACAACAGTCAACCAGCTCCTTGACCACCACAACAGTCAACCAGCTCCTTGACCACCACAACAGTCAACTAACACCTTGACCACCACAACAGTCAACTAACACCTTGACCACCACAACAGTCAACCAACAACTTGACCACCACAACCGTCAACAACTTGACCACCACAACAGTCAACAAGCTCCTTGACCACCACAACAGTCAACCAGCTCCTTGACCACCACAACAGTCAACCAGCTCCTTGACCACCACAACAGTCAACCAGCACCTTGACCACCACAACAGTCTACCAACACCTTGACCACAACAGTCAACCAACACCTTGACCACAACAGTCAAGCAACACCTTGACCAACCACCACAATGATTACCTACAACCACCACCACAATGATTACCTACAACCATCGCCAGAACCATTCACTTCAACAATCTGTAACTACCATCATTGCCTCTATAGACGACCGTAACCATCTACAACAACTACCAACAGCTACCACCACAAACTACCAACAACCACCATATCAAACTACCAGCAGCTATCAACATCTCTACTGCCAGCACAACTACCACCACCAGAAGTATCACTTCTTCAACTACCACCACCACGACTACCAACAGCTACCATCACTACCAAAATCTAGAAACCACAACCACCAACCACCATCACCAGAAGTATCACTTCTTCAACTACCACCACCACGACTACCAACAGCTACCATCACTACCAAAATCTAGAAACCACAACCACCAACCACCATCACCACGACCAAGTCTCTGCCAGAGGCACTAGGCGTGAACCTTGGGCGTGGCCACCTGCTGCCAGGTTTGGTATCGCTCGTTCAGAGAGTTTCCCAGGTGGTGGTGGCCAAATAGGGCCCGCAGGGTATGAGCCCAAGGGTAACGTGCCCAACACCTGACAGTAGGTCGTGGAGCATATGTAGTGTGTTGCTACACTATTCTTTATGATAGTTACATTGTGGGAACACCAGCAGTGTTGCTACACTATTCTATATGATAGTTACATTGTGGGAACACCAGCAGTGTTGCTACACTATTCTATATGATAGTTACATTGTGGGAACACCAGCAGTGTTGCTACACTATTCTATATGATAGTTACATTGTGGGAACACCAGCAGTGTTGCTACACTATTCTATATGATAGTTACATTGTGGGAACACCAGCAGTGTGTTGCTACACTATTCTATATGATAGTTACATTGTGGGAACACCAGCAGTGTGTTGCTACACTATTCTATATGATAGTTACATTGTGGGAACACCAGTAGTGTTGCTACACTATTCTATATGATAGTTACATTGTGGGAACACCAGCAGTGTGTTGCTACACTATTCTATATGATAGTTACATTGTGGGAACACCAGCAGTGTGTTGCTACACTATTCTATATGATAGTTACATTGTGGGAACACCAGCAGTGTTGCTACACTATATGATAGTTACATTGTGGGAACACCAGCAGTGTTGCTACACTATATGATAGTTACATTGTGGGAACACCAGCAGTGTTGCTACACTATATGATAGTTACATTGTGGGAACACCAGCAGTGTTGCTGTAACTTCCCAAGACGACGGTGCAGGTAACTGGTTCTTGAGTTTCTGTTCCAGTTGACCTGAGTCTTGCTTCAGAATATTTAGTTCCGGTGACTGTGGTAGCCAGATAATGTGTCCAGCTTCACTTTCTGGTTCTGAACAATTTTGAACAATTCTAGCGGTGTGATGTTGTTCATTATCGTCTTTGAAGATTGCGCAAAAAGGGACCTTTAACATTTAAAGTTTAACAGCCTGTTCAACCAGGCTGTTGTTGCTGGACGTGCGTAGTCCAACATACGAACCACAACCCGACTGATCGGGTGCTGACTTTAGGTATCTGTCCAACTCCTTGAAAACAGCCAGGGGTCTATTGGTAATTCCCCTTATGGCTGATGGGAGACTGTTGAACAGTCTTGGGCCCCAAACACTGTGTTTTCTCTTACTGTACTCATCGCCCCCCTACTTTTCACTGGATGTATGTTCCACCGTCTGTCCAGTCTTTTGCTTTCGTGGGGAGTAGTTCCTGTGCGCAAATTTGGGACAAGTCCCTCTGAGACAGTGGTTCTCCACGTTCTCTCCATCATTAACTCCCTCGGCTTGGTATATTTCTCCATTTACCCCCCTTAATTCAATACAAAAAATTATCTCCATCATAAAGGGACAGAAAAATAAGGTCAGAAAAATCAATTATCCAGGTGGTGCACAAAAATAGCAATATATATTCCTATCACCAAAAAAAATCACATATATCAAATATTTACCCCTGGCCATGTAATTTTTTACCCCCGAGGGGGTAAATTTACCCCTGGTTGAGAATCACTACTCTTAAGATTTTTCCAGGTGTAGATTATGATGTATCTCGTCTGCGCTTCAGTGAATACAGATCAAGTGCTTCCAGGTGTTGCCAGTAGTTAAGGTGTTTGACGGAACTTATACGTGCAGTAAATGTTCTCTGTACACTCTCTAGATCTGCGATTTCACCTGCCTGGAATGTAGCTGTTAGTGTACAGCAAAATTCCAGCCTAGAGAGGACCAGTGATTTGAAGAGAATCATCACTGGCTTGGCATCCCTTGTTTTGAAGGTTCTCATTATACATTCTATTATTTTCCTGGCAGATGTGATAGTGACACTGTTGTGATCCTTGAGGATGAGATCCTCTCACAGTAAAACCCCAGGTCCTTCGCATTACTTTTCCGCTCTATTGTGTGATTAGAGTTTGTAGTATGCTCTGTTTTAGTTATTATTTCCTCCAGTTTTCCATAACGGAGTAGTTGGAATTTGTCTTCATTGAACATCATATTGTTCTCTGTTGCCCATTGGAAAACTTTGTTTATATCTTCTTGGAGGTTAACCGCGTCCTCAGTAGATGACAGCCTCATGCAGATCCTAGTATCATCCGCAAAGGATGATACGGTGCTGTGGGTTACATCTCTGTCTATGTCTGATATGTGGATGAGGAACAGGATGGGGGCGAGTACTGTGCCTTGTGGAACAGACTTTTTCACTATGGCAGCCTCCAACGTAACTATTTACCACTACTCTTTGTGTTCGATTGGTTAGAAGGTTGAAGATCCATCTGCCCACTTTCGCAATTATCTCTATAGTATACATTGTGTGCTATTACACCACGATTGCGCTGTCAGAGGCTTTTGCAAAATTCTAAGAATATTATATCTGTATTCCGTTTGTCTTCCAGGGCATCCAAGACCATATCATAGTGGTCCAGTAGTTGCGAGAGGCAGGGTCGACCTGCTCTAAACCCATGCTGCCCTGGGTTGTGCAGTTGTTGGGTATCCAAGTGATTTGCGATCATACCTCTTAGAATTCTTTTAAAGATATTGTATGTGGAATGTTAGAGCTACTAGTCTAGAGTTCTTAGCTCTTGCTTTGCTGCCACCTTTATGGGGTGGGACTATATCCGTACTTTTAGTGACTGTGGGTATACACCCGTGTCTATGCTCCCTCTCCATAGCATACTTAAGGCACACGAAAGAGGTTTCACGAGTCTGGGCCTGGGGCTGAGTACATGGCCATGTTGTCAGTGGCTTTGTCAAAGGCCAGTGGAGTTAGGGTTATGTCAGAAATTGTTGTCATCTGTGTCAGTTCCATCTTGTCTGAGTAAGGGCCCGATGCAAGATGTGGTTTTTGCCTTGTTTTTGGTATATGAAAAGAAATATTTTGAATTTCTTTCGATTTCACTGCTTTTAGCTCCTCCAGTCTCTCCTGGATCCTGTATGAGTCCTTTAACTTAAGCTCAGTATTTTCCACTTCCCTGGTCAGTGCTTCCTTCTATATTCAGATAATTTAGCCGCCTTGAGGAGCTCAGTGATTCTTTGCCTTCTCCTGTAGAGGGAGCGACTCTCTCTCTCTCTGATCGGTTTACTTCTCTTCTTTTTTACTTAGGGAAATATACCCTGAGGATACTTCAGCTGCCAGAGAGTTGATCCTTTGAAGCCACTGGTTTGGATCCATGTTATTTAAGATATCTTCCCAGTATGTTTCATTTAGAACGTGGTTTACCTAATTCCAGTTGACGTTCTTCTTGTTGAAGTTGAATTTGGTGAAGACATCCTCGTAGCTGTGTACATTGTGCTGGTCAGGGGCCCTGCGCAGGAGAGTCTGGACTCCAATTAGAGTGTGATACGAATTAATTGTATTTTGGTATTGTTTGTTACCAGGTCATCATTATTTGTGAAAATAATGCCAAGTGTGTTTTTCAGTCTCGTGGCTCCACTATTTGTTGGCTTAGAGTGTGTTTATTGCAGAGATTCTGCAGCTTATGTGTGTGAATTATCTGAGCTGCCTCCAGGGATTATCTCTGCTACCTAGTTCTGTATAATAGTTACATAGTCGGTACACCAGCAGTGTTCTGCTTTACTTCTGGTATCACGATACTGTGTTGCGTCCTCCCACGGTAATTTATGGAGCAGGATTTCCTAGTAACTCCAGGCAGTTTTCTGTATTTCATATCTGCTTATTGAATTCATCTGTTGTTGCCTGTGATATGCCTTTGATAGGTTTCGAGAGCTTTCCTCCCTGGGCCAGGTTTCTGGTGATTATCTCTGAAGTTGACTAACAACTTGTTGTCAACTTTGCTAGTAATTCTACCAGCTAATTTAAGTATTTTGACAGGTAACAATAAAATTAATCATTCAGTGGGTATTGGCCTCCGCTCACACACTCAGGAGCTTGGGCTCGATCCCCGGACAAGTGTAAACTTTGGCTATATTTTGTTACACCTGGTGCCCCTGTTCACCTAGAAGTAAGTAGGTACTTGGGTGTTGGGTGATTGGTGGGAGTTACATCCTGGTGGAGGGGAGGGGAGGTTGGATTAATGGACTCCAATGGAAATAAGCCAGTCTGATGGCAATGGCTTTTTTTGGGTTATAATTGTCTGAATATGATAATAATGTACATTACCGATAAGTTGATAAGTTAGACACAATTGTTGCACGTGTGTAACGTTATACTTGTTTACTGACTCTCTGAGTTAATACAAACAAAATCTTCACTCATAGAGTGCCAAGTGTCCCTGTAGTTGCTGATCATTAGTCAGCTCGTAGTGAACTGGGGCTACATTTCCCTTCTTTCAGTGAGAGGACTGTAAAGCCAGTACTACAGCAGTGTTGTATGAGACAGTACTGGCTGGCTAGCACTACCACACAACAGTCTTGGCCTCACCTTATCTGCTTCCACAGTGTTTATTTTCATGGATTTGAAAAGGCGTCCCTCTACCAGCAGCTTCATTGCCGCCTCTGACAACGTTACTACACTGGAGATACGACTGAGATTACTGACAAACTTATAAGAGAATAACACACCAGGATATACCTTCATCATAGACCTCACTAGTGACCAAGACTGACGAACAAGTTAGACAGTATTGATCACAATATGGGTCCTTGACTGGCGTTCCACAGGACTCGTCACGTACATGTACACTCATCTCAACCATAATTATCTGCTTCCAGGTGTTCCTGGACCTGTTAGCGTGACTTGTAACGTGCAGCTGACCGTGACATATATTTTAACTCTCCACCACACCTGACTGTGGCAGATATTTTAACTGCAACAACTGACTCTGTCATATTTTAACTGTCTACAACAACTGACTGTAGCACATATTTTAACTGTCTATGACAACTGACTGTAGCACATATTTTAACTGTCTACAACAACTGACTGTAGCACATATTTTAACTGTCTACAACAACTGACTGTAGCACATATTTTAACTGTCTACAACAACTGACTGTAGCACATATTTTAACTGTCTACAACAACTGACTGTAGCACAGGAGCCATAGTAGGGAAACAAGTGTAGTCAAAGATAAGATAAAACCAATATTGCAAACTAGAAATATCGCAGGAAATAGCAAACAAGAGGACTCCACTAGCAATAGTGAGGATATATTACCAAAAACAAATGGTGGGAGCTCCATTGTTGGTGCTAGGGAGGATAGAAGACAGGGAAACATGCACCAACAGGGAATACAGTCACAGAAACCCAAGGCAAACGGAAATCAAGCCTGTGCACATACTATGCACTCGGTATCTGCTGGCATGGGAAATCTGGAAAAACAGATGGGACGTGCAACTATGACCACCCTAGGAAATGCCATGCCCATATGACAACAGGAAAATGCAAACTCCCTTCCTGTAAGCTTTTTCACCCTGAACTGTGTACCTCTTCAGTACAGGAAAGACTGTGCTATAACTTAAATTGCCAGGCATACCATCTAAAGGGGACAAAAAGATACAAAACATCCAGGCCATGGGAAAACCTGGGTAGCCACAGCCACTCAAGAGGGAGAGGTTTTTTAGTGCCAGGAAGGAAAAAAAACTGGCAGGAAATGGCAGAAATCGTACACCAAATCCAGTCATTCCTGGAGTGGAACCACAGTCGATGGCCTCCACTCCAAACCAACAGATACAGATACTAATGCCGGAAAAAAAATCCCCCCCCAGTACCAACAATACCACAAGTCCGATAACATTCTTCTTTGCAAATATACAGGGTCTAAAGCCAGCAACAAACAACAAAATACCTTTCATCCGTGGACTGCTTGCAGAGGCAAAGGCAATGTTCGCGGCTTTCACTGAGACCCACATAAAGGATCACTTGGACAACGAAATATGGATCCCAGGTTACAACCTATACAGATGTGACAGAGTGAACAGGCAAAAGGGGGGGGTTGGCCTGTACATTGCAGAGTCACTTGTTTGCACAGAACTGCTAAATGCCTCAAATGATGTAGTGGAAGTTTTAGCAGTAAAGGTCGAGAACCAAAACCTAGTCATTGTGATAGTCTACAAGCCTCCGGATGCAACATCCCAGCAATTCCAGGAACAGCTGTTAAAAATTGACCACTGTCTGGAAAACCTTCCAGCTCCTGCACCCAACATCTTGCTCCTGGGGGATTTCAACTTAAGGCACCTAAAATGGAGGAATATAGCAAATAATATTGTTGCAGTAATAACACCAGGAGGCAGCTCTGATGAAAACTCACACTCACGCGAGCTTTTAAATCTCTGCACAAAATTCAATTTAAACCAGCAAATAATAGAGCCTACTAGACTGGAGAATACACTAGACCTCATCTTCACTAACAATGATGATCTGATAAGAAATATCACCATATCAAAAACAATATACTCAGATCACAACATAATTGAGGTTCAGTCATGTATGCGCGGAGCCCCAGACCGACATAATGAGATTAGTCACGAGGGAGCATTCACCAAATTCAACTTCAATAACAAAAACATAAAGTGGGACCAAGTAAACCAAGTCCTAACCGATATAAGCTGGGAAGATATACTAAGCAACACAGACCCCAACTTATGCCTAGAACAGATTAACTCGGTGGCACTCGATGTATGCACAAGGCTTATTCCTCTAAGAAAAAGGAGGAGTAGATGTAAAACAGAAAGAGACAGGCGCTCCCTTTACAGGCGACGGAAAAGAATAACAGAGCGGCTAAAAGAGGTCAATATATCTGAAATGCGTAGGGAGACACTGGTCAGAGAAATAGCAAGCATCGAACTTAAGCTAAAAGAATCCTTTAGGAGTCAGGAATCGCGGGAAGAACTAAAAGCCATAAATGAAATCGAAAGAAACCCAAAGTATTTCTTCTCCTATGCCAAATCAAAATCGAGAACAACGTCCAGTATTGGTCCCCTACTTAAACAAGATGGGTCCTACACAGATGACAGCAAGGAAATGAGTGAGCTACTCAAGTCCCAATATGACTCAGTTTTTAGCAAGCCGCTAACCAGACTGAGAGTCGAAGATCAAAATGAATTTTTTATGAGAGAGCCACAAAATTTGATTAACACAAGCCTATCCGATGTTATCCTGACGCCAAATGACTTCGAACAGGCGATAAATGACATGCCCATGCACTCTGCCCCAGGGCCAGACTCATGGAACTCTGTGTTCATCAAGAACTGCAAGAAGCCCCTATCACGAGCCTTTTCCATCCTATGGAGAGGGAGCATGGGCACGGGGGTCGTCCCACAGTTACTAAAAACAACAGACATAGCCCCACTCCACAAAGGGGGCAGTAAAGCAACAGCAAAGAACTACAGACCAATAGCACTAACATCCCATATCATAAAAATCTTTGAAAGGGTCCTAAGAAGCAAGATCACCACGCATCTAGAAACCCATCAGTTACACAACCCAGGGCAACATGGGTTTAGAACAGGTCGCTCCTGTCTGTCTCAACTATTGGAGCACTACGACAAGGTCCTAAATGCACTAGAAGACAAAAAGAATGCAGATGTAATATATACAGATTTTGCAAAAGCCTTCGACAAGTGTGACCATGGCGTAATAGCGCACAAAATGCGTGCTAAAGGAATAACAGGAAAAGTCGGTCGTTGGATCTATAATTTCCTCACTAACAGAACACAGAGAGTAGTCGTCAACAGAGTAAAGTCCGAGGCAGCTACGGTGAAAAGCTCTGTTCCACAAGGCACAGTACTCGCTCCCATCTTGTTCCTCATCCTTATATCCGACATAGACAAGGATGTCAGCCACAGCACCGTGTCTTCCTTTGCAGATGACACCCGAATCTGCATGACAGTGTCTTCCATTGCAGACACTGCAAAGCTCCAGGCAGACATCAACCAAATCTTTCAGTGGGCTGCAGAAAACAATATGAAGTTCAACGATGAGAAATTTCAATTACTCAGATATGGTAAACATGAGGAAATTAAATCTTCATCAGAGTACAAAACAAATTCTGGCCACAAAATAGAGCGAAACACCAACGTCAAAGACCTGGGAGTGATCATGTCGGAGGATCTCACCTTCAAGGACCATAACATTGTATCAATCGCATCTGCTAGAAAAATGACAGGATGGATAATGAGAACCTTCAAAACTAGGGAGGCCAAGCCCATGATGACACTCTTCAGGTCACTTGTTCTATCTAGGCTGGAATATTGCTGCACACTAACAGCACCTTTCAAGGCAGGTGAAATTACCGACCTAGAAAATGTACAGAGAACTTTTACGGCGCGCATAACGGAGATAAAACACCTCAATTATTGGGAGCGCTTGAGGTTCCTAAACCTGTATTCCCTGGAACGCAGGAGGGAGAGATACATGATTATATACACCTGGAAAATCCTAGAGGGACTAGTACCGAACTTGCACACGAAAATCACTCATTACGAAAGCAAAAGACTTGGCAGACGATGCACCATCCCCCCAATGAAAAGCAGGGGTGTCACTAGCACGTTAAGAGACCATACAATAAGTGTCAGGGGCCCGAGACTGTTCAACTGCCTCCCAGCACACATAAGGGGGATTACCAACAGACCCCTGGCAGTCTTCAAGCTGGCACTGGACAAGCACCTAAAGTCAGTTCCGGATCAGCCGTGCTGTGGCTCGTATGTTGGTTTGCGTGCAGCCAGCAGCAACAGCCTGGTTGATCAGGCTCTGATCCACCAGGAGGCCTGGTCTCAGACCGGGCCGCGGGGGCGTTGACCCCCGGAACTCTCTCCAGGTAAACTCCAGGTAAACATATTTTAACTGTCTACAACAACTGACTGTAGCACATATTTTAACACTACAACAACTGACTGTAGCACATATTTTAACACTACAACAACTGACTGTAGCACATATTTTAACTGACTGTAGCACATATTTTAACTGACTGTAGCACATATTTTAACTGTCTACAACACCTGACTGTAGCAACTATTATAATGTTCGTCCACTACTTTAATCTTGCCTTCTAAGTACTAGTTTATATAATTACCGAGATAACCGTAGGGACCTCGAGGAAATCTTAGCAAAATCTATAGATTAATGATGCAATTCTTTTCTAATAGACATACAAGGTATTCTTGTATGTCTATTAGTGTGATTGTTTTAAATTATTGAAGTGTTTTGGTTCACTGAATGTTGCTTTACAGGTTTGTATAGTGTTAGCTGAGTAACAGAAGCTAAGACGGTGGGACAAGTTGGACAAATATGTGAGTGGAACCGGCTAACTTTAATTAGCTTCTGAGGTAAAGATTATGACACAAATACAGCAGTTGGGGATCTTTTTGGTGAAACGTTTCGCCCGCACAGCAGGCTTCGTCTAATACAAAAAGAGAGTCGAGCTTCATGTTCTGGAACGATATCGTTGCAGAACATAGAGATGAACTCTTACACAAATAACCCGCACATAAAAGAGAGAAGCTTACGACGACGTTTCGGTCCGACTTGGACCATTGACAAAGTCACACGGGTTATTTGTGTATCGTTCCAGTCACGGTATTGTGCCTTTTTTTTTTTATTTATAGATGAACTCTTCTCCAGTAAGAGGGACTGACCACCTCTTATCTCCAAGGTTGACGGACTGATCACATCCTTATTTCATTACTACCTTCCCTTTGTATTTGACCGAAGAAGCCGTCTGTGTGGGCGAAACGTACCATCAACAAAGATACCCAACTGATGGGTGGGAATGGCTATTTTACATAAGAAACCGCCTAGTATGGGCCAGTAGGTCTCCTGCAGTGATCCAACATTCTTATCTCTACACCAAGGAAGTGTTTACGAAATCTATTAAAATGGCATTTGATAAGATGCCATTTTAAGATACAAAATAAAAAAAGTGGGACATTTTTTGCTGGGGTATTTCATTACTGGGACAAACCATATCCCGGCGGGGATTGAACCCGCGGTCAGAGAGTCTCAAAACTCCAGAGACTCTCTGACCGCGGGTTCAATCCCGGCCGGGATATGGTTTGTTTGCAATCGTGTCATTACGATTTCGTGAGTCATTATTGGGACCTTTTGGTACCTCCAAGTTTGAATCAATGGGTCACTAGTGCAGAAATTAGGTATCTTTATTCTGGAAACGTTTCGCCAGCGAGTGGATTCTTCAGTCTAATGCAGGGATATGTGGAAGGTGATGAGTTTAAGGTAATCAGTACCTCAGCCTGAGGTTGATGTGTTGGATCCATCAACCTTGATAGAAGTGCAGTATGTTAGCACAGATGGAGCTTACATACTGCTGGTAGATGAGCTGGAGCTTACTGCTGGTAGATAAGCTGGAGCTTACATACTGCTGGTAGATGAGCTGGAGCTTACATACTGCTGGTAGATGAGCTGGAGCTTACTGCTGGTAGATGAGCTGGAGCTTACATACTGCTGGTAGATGAGCTGGAGCTTACATACTGCTGGTAGATGAGCTGGAGCTTACATACTGCTGGTAGATGAGCTGGAGCTTACATACTGCTGGTAGATGAGCTGGAGCAGTGGTAGGCGGAGTTACCAGTGTAAAAACCCACTACATATGGTGATGTTACTGCCACACAGGTACTATCCTGACTATATAAGGTGATGTTACTGCCACACAGGTACTATCCTGACTATATAAGGTGGTGTTACTGCCACACAGGTACTATCCTGACTATATAAGGTGATGTTACTGCCACACAGGTACTATCCTGACTATATAAGGTGATGTTACGGCCACACAGGTACTATCCTGACTATATAAGGTGGTGTTACTGCCACACAGGTACTATCCTGACTATATAAGGTGATGTTACTGCCACACAGGTACTATCCTGACTATATAAGGTGATGTTACTGCCACACAGGTACTATCCTGACTATATAAGGTGATGTTACTGCCACACAGGTACTATCCTGACTATATAAGGTGGTGTTACTGCCACACAGGTACTATCCTGACTATATAAGGTGATGTTACTGCCACACAGGTACTATCCTGACTATATAAGGTGGTGTTACTGCCACACAGGTACTATCCTGACTATATAAGGTGGTGTTACTGCCACACAGGTACTATCCTGACTATATAAGGTGGTGTTACTGCCACACAGGTACTATCCTGACTATATAAGGTGGTTTTACTGCCACACAGGTACGATCCTGACTATACAAGGTGGTGTTACTGCCACACAGGTACTATCCTGACTATATAAGGTGATGTTACTGCCACACAGGTACTATCCTGACTATATAAGTTGATGTTACTGCCACACAGGTACTATCCTGACTATATAAGGTGGTGTTACTGCCACACAGGTACTATCCTGACTATATAAGGTGGTGTTACTGCCACACAGGTACTATCCTGACTATATAAGGTGGTGTTACTGCCACACAGGTACTATCCTGACTATATAAGGTGGTGTTACTGCCACACAGGTACTATCCTGACTATAAGGTGATGTTACTGCCACACAGGTACTATCCTGACTATATAAGGTGATGTTACTGCCACACAGGTACTATCCTGACTATATAAGGTGGTGTTACTGCCACACAGGTACTATCCTGACTATATAAGGTGATGTTACTGCCACACAGGTACTATCCTGACTATATAAGGTGATGTTACTGCCACACAGGTACTATCCTGACTATATAAGAAGATGTTACTGCCACACAGGTACTATCCTGACTATATAAGGTGATGTTACTGCCACACACGTACTATCCTGACTATATAAGGTGATGTTACTGCCACACAGGTACTATCCTGACTATATAAGGACGAAATTCGTAAGGCATCTACATACGAAAATGTTGTGCTAATGGGAGATTTCAACTATAGACAGATTGACTGGAGCAATTTGACAGGAAATTTAGAGTCAGGTGACTTTCTTGATACGATCCAGGATTGTTTTTTAAAACAGTTTGTGACAGAGCCAACTAGGGGAAATAACCTCCTTGACTTGGTTCTTGCCAGTAGGGAAACACTAATTAATAATCTTGAGGTTAATGATGAGCTTGGGGAAAGTGATCACAAATCACTCAGTTTTAATATATCATGGAATTCCCCTAATAATGGCAATCAAGTCTCCGTCCCTGACTTTCGCTTGGCTGATTTCATAGGACTGAAAAATTACTTAGGTGGGCTGAACTGGAATGACCTGACTAAGGGTCAGGTAGGTGGTGATGGTTGCCGATATGATGCTTTCCAGGGCATAGTTCTAGCTGCTCAGTCAAATTATGTTCCAAATAGGGAAATCAGATCAAACAAAAATGATCCTAAATGGATGAACAATAGATTAAAATATCTGATTGGTCAAAAGAGAGGCATATATAGGCAAATCAAAAGAGGAGAGGGGCAATTGAGAAATCGATATATTCAGTTAAAGAGAGAAATAAAAAAGGGAATTAGAAAAGCAAAAAGAGATTATGAGGTTAAAGTTGCAAGAGAATCGAAGACTAACCCAAAAGGATTCTTTCAGGTATACAGAAGTAAGATCAGGGACAAGATAGGGCCACTCAAAAGTTCCTCGGGTCAGCTCACTGACAGTGATAAGGAAATGTGTAGAATTTTTAACACATACTTCCTCTCAGTTTTTACACAGGAGGATACCAGCGATATTCCAGTAATGATAAATTATGTAGAACAGGACGATAATAAACTGTGTACTATTAGGGTCACAAGTGACATGGTCCTTAGGCAAATAGATAAATTAAAACCTAACAAATCCCCAGGCCCTGATGAACTGTATGCAAGGGTTCTAAAGGAATGTAAAGAGGAGCTTAGCACACCTTTGGCTAATCTTTTCAACATATCACTACAAACTGGCATGGTGCCAAATAAGTGGAAAATGGCAAATGTGATACCTATTTTCAAAACAGGTGACAGGTCCTTAGCTTCGAACTATAGACCAATAAGCCTAACCTCCATAGTGGGAAAATTTATGGAATCAATAATTGCCGAGGCAGTTCGTAGCCACCTTGAAAAGCATAAATTAATCAACGAATCTCAGCATGGTTTTACAAAGGGGCGTTCCTGCCTTACGAATTTATTAACTTTTTTCACTAAGGTATTTGAGGAGGTAGATCATGGTAATGAATATGATATTGTGTATATGGACTTCAGTAAGGCTTTTGACAGGGTCCCACATCAGAGACTATTGAGGAAAATTAAAGCACATGGAATAGGAGGAGAAATTTTTTCCTGGATAGAGGCATGGTTGACAAATAGGCAGCAGAGAGTTTGCATAAATGGGGAGAAATCAGAGTGGGGAAGTGTCACGAGCGGTGTTCCACAGGGGTCAGTGTTGGGCCCCCTGCTGTTCACAATCTACATAAACGACATAGATGAGGGCATAAAGAGCGACATCGGCAAGTTTGCCGATGACACCAAAATAGGCCGTCGAATTCATTCTAACGAGGACATTCGAGCACTCCAGGAAGATTTGAATAGACTGATGCAGTGGTCGGAGAAGTGGCAGATGCAGTTTAATATAGACAAATGCAAAGTTCTAAATGTTGGACAGGACAATAACCATGCCACATATAAACTAAATAATGTAGATTATATAAGGTGATGTTACTGCCACACAGGTACTATCCTGACTATATAAGGTGGTGTTACTGCCACACAGGTACTATCCTGACTATATAAGGTGACCTGTTACTGCCACACAGGTACTATCCTGACTATATAAGGTGATGTTACTGCCACACAGGTACTATCCTGACTATATAAGGTGATGTTACTGCCACACAGGTACTATCCTGACTATATAAGGTGGTGGTACTGCCACACAGGTACTATCCTGACTATATAAGGTGGTGTTACTGCCACACAGGTACTATCCTGACTATATAAGGTGGTGTTACTGCCACACAGGTACTATCCTGACTATATAAGGTGGTGTTACTGCCACACAGGTACTATCCTGACTATATAAGGTGATGTTACTGCCACACAGGTACTATCCTGACTATATAAGGTGGTGTTACTGCCACACAGGTACTATCCTGACTATATAAGGTGGTGTTACTGCCACACAGGTACTATCCTGACTATATAAGGTGGTGTTACTGCCACACAGGTACTATCCTGACTATATAAGGTGATGTTACTGCCACACAGGTACTATCCTGACTATATAAGGTGGTGTTACTGCCACACAGGTACTATCCTGACTATATAAGGTGATGTTACTGCCACACAGGTACTATCCTGACTATATAAGGTGATGTTACTGCCACACAGGTACTATCCTGACTATATAAGGTGGTGTTACTGCCACACAGGTACTATCCTGACTATATAAGGTGGTGTTACTGCCACACAGGTACTATCCTGACTATATAAGGTGGTGTTACTGCCACACAGGTACTATCCTGACTATATAAGGTGGTGTTACTGCCACACAGGTACTATCCTGACTATATAAGGTGTTACTGCCACACAGGTACTATCCTGACTATATAAGGTGATGTTACTGCCACACAGGTACTATCCTGACTATATAAGGTGGTGTTACTGCCACACAGGTACTATCCTGACTATATAAGGTGATGTTACTGCCACACAGGTACTATCCTGACTATATAAGGTGATGTTACTGCCACACAGGTACTATCCTGACTATATAAGGTGGTGTTACTGCCACACAGGTACTATCCTGACTATATAAGGTGATGTTACTGCCACACAGGTACTATCCTGACTATATAAGGTGGTGTTACTGCCACACAGGTACTATCCTGACTATATAAGGTGATGTTACTGCCACACAGGTACTATCCTGACTATATAAGGTGATGTTACTGCCACACAGGTACTATCCTGACTATATAAGGTGATGTTACTGCCACACAGGTACTATCCTGACTATATAAGGTGGTGTTACTGCCACACAGGTACTATCCTGACTATATAAGGTGGTGTTACTGCCACACAGGTACTATCCTGACTATATAAGGTGATGTTACTGCCACACAGGTACTATCCTGACTATATAAGGTGGTGTTACTGCCACACAGGTACTATCCTGACTATATAAGGTGGTGTTACTGCCACACAGGTACTATCCTGACTATATAAGGTGACTATATAAGGTGTTACTGCCACACAGGTACTATCCTGATTATATAAGGTGATGTTACTGCCACACAGGTACTATCCTGACTATATAAGGTGATGTTACTGCCACACAGGTACTATCCTGACTATATAAGGTGATGTTACTGCCACACAGGTACTATCCTGACTATATAAGGTGATGTTACTGCCACACAGGTATTATCCTGACTATATAAGGTGATGTTGTTACTGCCACACAGGTACTATCCTGACTATATAAGGTGGTTACTGTTACTGCCACACAGGTACTATCCTGACTATATAAGGTGATGTTACTGCCACACAGGTACTATCCTGACTATATAAGGTGATGTTACTGCCACACAGGTACTATCCTGACTATATAAGGTGATGTTACTGCCACACAGGTACTATCCTGACTATATAAGGTGGTGTTACTGCCACACAGGTACTATCCTGACTATATAAGGTGATGTTACTGCCACACAGGTACTATCCTGACTATATAAGGTGATGTTACTGCCACACAGGTACTATCCTGACTATATAAGGTGATGTTACTGCCACACAGGTACTATCCTGACTATATAAGGTGATGTTACTGCCACACAGGTACTATCCTGACTATATAAGGTGATGTTACTGCCACACAGGCACTATCCTGACTATATAAGGTGATATTACTGCCACACAGGTACTATCCTGACTAAGGTGGTGTTACTGCCACACAGGTACTATCCTGACTATATAAGGTGATGTTACTGCCACACAGGTACTATCCTGACTATATAAGGTGATGTTACTGCCACACAGGTACTATCCTGACTATATAAGGTGATGTTACTGCCACACAGGTACTATCCTGACTATATAAGGTGGTGTTACTGCCACACAGGTACTATCCTGACTATATAAGGTGATGTTACTGCCACACAGGTACTATCCTGACTATATAAGGTGATGTTACTGCCACACAGGTACTATCCTGACTATATAAGGTGATGTTACTGCCACACAGGTACTATCCTGACTATATAAGGTGATGTTACTGCCACACAGGTACTATCCTGACTATATAAAGTGATGTTACTGCCACACAGGTACTATCCTGACTATATAAGGTGATGTTACTGCCACACAGGTACTATCCTGACTACACATGTTCATGTCTCCCCACCCATGTGCACACATGAAGTGACTAACGTCCCACGACCTCCGAAACGATTCCATAAAAACGTCCCAGTGTTTGTGTTTTGTTTTTGCTTTTTCTAATAAACACAACGTAGATTTGATCGCAGTTACCTCGACTCAGCAACCATTTACGGAGTTCTCAGTAAGTGCAAAAAACGACGTTCGTATGGGCCCCGTCACCTCGGGCGTCAGTTCTTCCCCAGATACTCACAGGCGTGCTAGCTAAGCGCTTGTCTAAGCTTATATAGACACTCAGTAGTGCCCACCTTACACATTCCTGACAGTGTGTGTGTGTCAGGATAACAAGACACAGGTGCAAGAGTTAGGTATCTTTATTTTCTTCAAGTTTGATAGACTGATTACCATCATCTTTTTTCATTTCTACTGCTCCCTTTGTATTTGACCGAGGAAGCCTACTGTGCAGGCGAAACGTTTAAACAAGAAACATACTCAACTGTTAGTTTGTCATACCATTTTCAACAATAAGATAAACTTGACTATACAAGACTTCCCCTCAACAATAAGATAATAATCTTGACTATACAAGACTTCTCCTCAACAATAAGATAAACTTGACTATACAAGACTTCTCCTCAACAATAAGATAATAAACTTGACTATACAAGACTTCCCCTCAACAACAAGATAATAAACTTGACTATACAAGACTTCCCCTCAACAATAAGATAATAAACTTGACTATACAAGACTTCCCCTCAACAACAAGATAATAAACTTGACTATACAAGACTTCCCCTCAACAATAAGATAAACTTGACTATACAAGACTTCCCCTCAACAACAAGATAATAAGCTTGACTATACAAGACTTCTCCTCCCTCTAAAGTCTCTGTAAACAAACATGGCTGTTAGGTCGTCTAAGAAGTGCTTTACACCTGAGAACTCTCGCTGATTCAATAACTTACTGGCATTATTATGAAGTTATGTAGATAAAGAATAAATAAGGCGTAATGTGGCTGGAACAACTGGCCAAAAACTGGCACTTATGAGAGAAACCTCATGACGATGTTTCGCTGCATCCTCGACCATTGTCAAGTCACAAGTGGGGAGGAAAAGCAGAGAAGACCTCAAGACAATAAGAGGCGAAATAAGAAGCACTAAAATAGTATTAATAATAGTAATAAGAGTAGTAAAAATAGCAGTAGTAATAGTAACAGTAGTAGTAGTGAAAGTAGCAACATCAGTTGTATTACTAGTACTAACAGTAGTGGTAGTGAAAGTAGCAACATCAGTTGTATTACTAGTACTAACAGAAGTAGTAGTGAAAGTAGCAACATCAGTTGTATTACTAGTACTAACAGTAGTGGTAGTGAAAGTAGCAACATCAGTTGTATTACTAGTACTAACAGAAGTAGTAGTGAAAGTAGCAACATCAGTTGTATTACTAGTAGTAACAGTAGTGGTAGTGAAAGTAGCAACATCAGTTGTATTACTAGTACTAACAGAAGTAGTAGTGAAAGTAGCAACATCAGTTCTATTACTAGTACTAACAGCAGTAGTAGTGAAAGTAGCAACATCAGTTGTATTACTAGTAGTAACAGTAGTGGTAGTGAAAGTAGCAACATCAGTTGTATTACTAGTACTAACAGAAGTAGTAGTGAAAGTAGCAACATCAGTTCTATTACTAGTACTAACAGAAGTAGTAGTGAAAGTAGCAACATCAGTTGTATTACTAGTAGTAACAGTAGTAGTAGTGAAAGTAGCAACATCAGTTGTATTACTAGTAGTAACAGTAGTAGTAGTGAAAGTAGCAACATCAGTTCTATTACTAGTACTAACAGTAGTGGTAGTGAAAGTAGCAGTAGCAGTTGTATTACTAGTAGTAACAGCAGTAGTGAAAGTAGCAGTAGCAGTTGTATTACTAGTAGTAACAGTAGTAGTGAAAGTAGCAGTAGCAGTTGTATTACTAGTAGTAACAGTAGTAGTGAAAGTAGCAGTAGCAGTTGTATTACTAGTAGTAACAGTAGTAGTGAAAGTAGCAGTAGCAGTTGTATTACTAGTAGTAACAGCAGTAGTAGTGAAAGTAGCAACATCAGTTGTATTACTAGTACTAACAGTAGTGGTAGTGAAAGTAGCAACATCAGTTGTATTACTAGTACTAACAGAAGTAGTAGTGAAAGTAGCAACATCAGTTCTATTACTAGTACTAACAGTAGTGGTAGTGAAAGTAGCAGTAGCAGTTGTATTACTAGTAGTAACAGCAGTAGTAGTGAAAGTAGCAGTAGCAGTTGTATTACTAGTAGTAACAGTAGTAGTGAAAGTAGCAGTAGCAGTTGTATTACTAGTAGTAAAAGCAGTAGTAGTGAAAGTAGCAGTAGCAGTTGTATTACTAGTAGTAACAGTAGTAGTGAAAGTAGCAGTAGCAGTTGTATTACTAGTAGTAACAGTAGTAATAGTGAAAGTAGCAGTACCAGTTGTATTACTAGTAGTAACAGTAGTAGTAAAAGTAGCAGTAGCAGATGTATTACTAGCAGTAACAGTAGTAGTAGTGAAAGTAACAACATCAGTTGTATTACTAGTAGAAACAGTAGTAGTAGTGAAACTAGCAGTAGCAGTTGTATTACTAGTAGTAACAGTAGTAGTAGTGAAAGTAGCAGTAGCAGTTGTATTACTAGTAGTAACAGTAGTAGTAAAAGTAGCAGTAACAGATGTATTACTAGTAGTAACAGTAGTAGTAGTGAAAGTAGCAGTAGCAGTTGTATTACTAGTAGTAACAGTAGTAGTAAAAGTAGCAGTAGCAGATGTATTACTAGTAGTAACAGTAGTAGTAGTGAAAGTAGCAGTAGCAGTTGTATTACTAGTAGTAACAGTAGTAGTAGTGAAAGTAGCAGTAGCAGTTGTATTACTAGTAGTAACAGTAGTAGTAGTAAAAGTAGCAGTAGCAGATGTATTACTAGTAGTAACAGTAGTAGTAGTGAAACTAGCAGTAGCAGTTGTATTACTAGTAGTAACAGTAGTAGTAGTGAAAGTAGCAGTAGCAGTTGTATTGCTAGTAGTAACAGTAGTAGTAGTGAAAGTAGCAACATCAATTGTATCACTAGCAGTAACACTAGTAGTAGTGAAAGTGGCAGTAGCAGTTGTATTACTAGTAGTAACAGTAGTAGTAGTGAAAGTAGCAGTAGCAGTTGTATTACTAGTAATAACAGTAGTAGTAGTGAAAGTAGCAGTAGCAGTTGTATTACTAGTAGTAACAGTAGTAGTGAAAGTAGCAGCAGCAGTTGTATTACTAGTAGTAACAGTAGTAGTAGTGAAAGTAGCAGTCGCAGTTGTATTACTAGTAGTAACAGTAGTAGTAGTGAAAGTAGCAACATCAATTGTATCACTAGTGGTAACAGTAGTAGTAGTGAAAGTAGCAGTAGCAGTTGTATTACTAGTAGTAACAGTAGTAGTAGTAAAAGTAGCAGTTGTATTACTAGTAGTAACTAGTAGTAGTGAAAGTAGCAGTAGCAGTTGTATTACTAGTAGTAACAGTAGTAGTGAAAGTAGCAGTCGCAGTTGTATTACTAGTAGTAACAGTTGTAGTAGTAAAAGTAGCAGTAGCAGATGTATTACTAGTAGTAACAGTAGTAGTAGTAAAAGTAGCAGTAGCAGATGTATTACTAGTAGTAACAGTAGTAGTAGTGAAAGTAGCAGTAGCAGTTGTATTACTAGTAGTAACAGTAGTAGTGAAAGTAGCAGTAGCAGTTGTATTACTAGTAGTAACAGTAGTAGTAGTGAAAGTAGCAGTAGCAGTTGTATTACTAGTAGTAACAGTAGTAGTGAAAGTAGCAGTAGCAGTTGTATTACTAGTAGTAACAGTAGTAGTAAAAGTAGCAGTAGCAGTTGTATTACTAGTAGTAACAGTAGTAGTAAAAGTAGCAGTAGCAGTTTTATTACTAGTAGTAACAGTAGTAGTAGTGAAAGTAGCAGTAGCAGTTGTATTACTAGTAGTAACAATAGTAGTAGTGAAAATAGCAACATCAATTGTATCACTAGTAGTAACAGTAGTAGTGAAAGTAGCAACATCAGTTGTATTACTAGTAGTAACAGTATTAGTAGTAAAAGTAGCAGTAGCAGTTGTATTACTAGTAGTAACAGTAGTAGTAGTAAAAGTAGCAGTAGCAGTTGTATTACTAGTAGTAACAGCAGTAGTAGTGAAAGTAGCAGTAGCAGTTGTATTACTAGTAGTAACAGTAGTAGTAGTGAAAGTAGCAGTAGCAGTTGTATTACTAGTAGTAACAGTAGTAGTAGTGAAAGTAGCAGTAGCAGTTGTATTACTAGTAGTAACAGTAGTAGTAGTGAAAGTAGCAGTAGCAGTTGTATTACTAGTAGTAACAGTAGTAGTAGTGAAAGTAGCAGTAGCAGTTGTATTACTAGTAGTAACAGTAGTAGTGAAAGTAGCAGTAGCAGTTGTATTACTAGTAGTAACAGTAGTAGTAGTAAAAGTAGCAGTAGCAGATGTATTACTAGTAGTAACAGTAGTAGTGAAAGTAGCAGTAGCAGTTGTATTACTAGTAGTAACAGCAGTAGTAGTGAAAGTAGCAGTAGCAGTTGTATTACTAGTAGTAACAGTAGTAGTAGTGAAAGTAGCAGTAGCAGTTGTATTACTAGTAGTAACAGTAGTAGTAGTGAAAGTAGCAGTAGCAGTTGTATTACTAGTAGTAACAGTAGTAGTAGTGAAAGTAGCAGTAGCAGTTGTATTACTAGTAGTAACAGTAGTAGTAGTGAAAGTAGCAGTAGCAGTTGTATTACTAGTAGTAACAGTAGTAGTGAAAGTAGCAGTAGCAGTTGTATTACTAGTAGTAACAGTAGTAGTAGTAAAAGTAGCAGTAGCAGATGTATTACTAGTAGTAACAGTAGTAGTGAAAGTAGCAGTAGCAGTTGTATTACTAGTAGTAACAGTAGTAGTAGTGAAAGTAGCAACATCAATTGTATTACTAGTAGTAACAGTAGTAGTAGTGAAAGTAGCAGTAGCAGTTGTATTACTAGTAGTAACAGCAGTAGTAGTGAAAGTAGCAGTAGCAGTTGTATTACTAGTAGTAACAGTAGTAGTGAAAGTAGCAGTAGCAGTTGTATTACTAGTAGTAAAAGCAGTAGTAGTGAAAGTAGCAGTAGCAGTTGTATTACTAGTAGTAACAGTAGTAGTGAAAGTAGCAGTAGCAGTTGTATTACTAGTAGTAACAGCAGTAGTAGTGAAAGTAGCAGTAGCAGTTGTATTACTAGTAGTAACAGTAGTAAAGTAGCAGTAGCAGTTGTATTACTAGTAGTAACAGTAGTAGTAGTGAAAGTAGCAGTAGCAGTTGTATTACTAGTAGTAACAGTAGTAGTGAAAGTAGCAGTAGCAGTTGTATTACTAGTAGTAACAGTAGTAGTAGTGAAAGTAGCAGTAGCAGTTGTATTACTAGTAGTAACAGTAGTAGTGAAAGTAGCAGTAGCAGTTGTATTACTAGTAGTAACAGCAGTAGTAGTGAAAGTAGCAGTAGCAGTTGTATTACTAGTAGTAACAGTAGTGAAAGTAGCAGTAGCAGTTGTATTACTAGTAGTAACAGCAGTAGTAGTGAAAGTAGCACTAGCAGTTGTATTACTAGTAGTAACAGCAGTAGTAGTGAAAGTAGCAGTAGCAGTTGTATTACTAGTAGTAACAGTAGTAGTAGTAAAAGTAGCAGTAGCAGATGTATTACTAGTAGTAACAGTAGTAGTGAAAGTAGCAGTAGCAGATGTATTACTAGTAGTAACAGTAGTAGTAGTGAAAGTAGCAGTAGCAGTTGTATTACTAGTAGTAACAGTAGTAGTGAAAGTAGCAGTAGCAGTTGTATTACTAGTAGTAACAGTAGTAGTAGTGAAAGTAGCAGTAGCAGTTGTATTACTAGTAGTAACAGTAGTAGTAGTGAAAGTAGCAGTAGCAGTTGTATTACTAGTAGTAACAGTAGTAGTAGTGAAAGCAGCAGTAGCAGTTGTATTACTAGTAGTAACAGTAGTAGTGAAAGTAGCAGTAGCAGTTGTATTACTAGTAGTAACAGTAGTAGTGAAAGTAGCAGTAGCAGTTGTATTACTAGTAGTAACAGTAGTAGTAAAAGTAGCAGTAGCAGTTGTATTACTAGTAGTAACAGTAGTGAAAGTAGCAGTAGCAGTTGTATTACTAGTAGTAACAGCAGTAGTAGTGAAAGTAGCAGTAGCAGTTGTATTACTAGTAGTAACAGCAGTAGTAGTGAAAGTAGCAGTAGCAGTTGCATTACTAGTAGTAACAGTAGTAGTAGTGAAAGTAGCAGTAGCAGTTGTATTACTAGAAGTAACAGTAGTAGTAGTAGCAACAAAAGAGTCACAATAAGGTGACTGGAACATTACACAAATAACTCGCACGTACAAGACAGCAACTTACGACGACGACGCAAACAATAATACTGAAATATGTCTCAGACTTTATCTTGTCGCTTTTCTGACCCATTTATACAATAATATTAATTATTTTTCTTACAATAACGTTTTATTGTGTGAGATGTGAATGTGACCATGTGAATGTGAGATGTGAATGTGACGATGTGAATGTGACGATGTGAATGTGACGATGTGAATGTGAGATGTGAATGTGAGATGTGAATGTGACGATGTGAATGTGACGATGTGAATGTGAGATGTGAATGTGACGATGTGAATGTGACGATGTGAATGTGACGATGTGACTGTGACGATGTGAATGTGACGATGTGAATGTGACGATGTGAATGTGAGATGTGAATGTGAGATGTGAATGTGACGATGTGAATGTGACGATGTGAATGTCATGATGTGAATGTGACGATGTGAATGTGACGATGTGAATGTGACAATGTGAGATGTGAATGTGACGATGTGAATGTGACGATGTGAATGTGGCGATGTGAATGTGACGATGTGAATGTGAGATGTGAATGTGACGATGTGAATGTGACGATGTGAATGTGAGATGTGAATGTGACGATGTGAATGTGACGATGTGAATGTGACAATGTGAATGTGACGATGTGAATGTGAGATGTGAATGTGAGATGTGAATGTGACGATGTGAGATGTGAATGTGACGATGTGAATGTGACGGTGTGAATGTGAGATGTGAATGTGACGATGTGAATGTGACGATGTGAATGTGAGATGTGAATGTGACGATGTGAATGTGAGATGTGAATGTGACGATGTGAATGTGAGATGTGAATGTGACGATGTGAATGTGACGGTGTGAATGTGACGATGTGAATGTGAGATGTGAATGTGACGATGTGAATGTGACGATGTGAATGTGAGATGTGAATGTGACGATGTGAATGTGACGGTGTGAATGTGACGATGTGAATGTGAGATGTGAATGTGAGATGTGAATGTGACGATGTGAATGTGAGATGTGAATGTGACGATGTGAATGTGACGGTGTGAATGTGACGATGTGAATGTGAGATGTGAATGTGAGATGTGAATGTGAGATGTGAATGTGACGATGTGAATGTGACGATGTGAATGTGACGATGTGAATGTGAGATGTGAATGTGACGATGTGAATGTGACGATGTGAATGTGACAATGTGAATGTGACGATGTGAATGTGACGATGTGAATGTGACAATGTGAATGTGACGATGTGAATGTGAGATGTGAATGTGACGATGTGAATGTGACGATGTGAATGTGACGATGTGAATGTGAGATGTGAATGTGACGATGTGAATGTGACAATGTGAATGTGACGATGTGAATGTGAGATGTGAATGTGACGATGTGAATGTGACGATGTGAATGTGACGATGTGAATGTGACAATGTGAATGTGACGATGTGAATGTGAGATGTGAATGTGACGATGTGAATGTGACGATGTGAATGTGACAATGTGAATGTGACGATGTGAATGTGACGATGTGAATGTGACGATGTGAATGTGACAATGTGAATGTGACGATGTGAATGTGAGATGTGAATGTGAGATGTGAACGTGACGATGTGAATGTGACGATGTGAATGTGAGATGTGAATGTGACGATGTGAATGTGAGATGTGAACGTGACGATGTGAATGTGACGATGTGAATGTGAGATGTGAATGTGGCGATGTGAATGTGACAATGTGAATGTGAGATGTGAATGTGACGATGTGAATGTGACGATGTGAGATGTGAATGTGACGATGTGAATGACGATGTGAATGTGAGATGTGAATGTGACGATGTGAATGTGACGATGTGAATGTCATGATGTGAATGTGACGACGTGAATGTGACGATGTGAATGTGAGATGTGAATGTGACGATGTGAGTGTGGCGATGTGAATGTGACGATGTGAATGAGATGTGAATGTGAGATGTGAATGTGACGATGTGAATGTGAGATGTGAATGTGAGATGTGAATGTGAGATGTGAATGTGACGATGTGAATGTGACGATGTGAATGTGACGGTGTGAATGTGACGATGTGAATGTGACGATGTGAATGTGACGGTGTGAATGTGACGATGTGAATGTGAGATGTGAATGTGACGATGTGAATGTGAGATGTGAATGTGAGATGTGAATGTGACGATGTGAATGTGAGATGTGAATGTGACGATGTGAATGTGACGATGTGAATGTGACGATGTGAATGTGACGATGTGAATGTGACGATGTGAATGTGAGATGTGAATGTGACGATGTGAATGTGACGATGTGAATGTGAGATGTGAATGTGACGATGTGAATGTGACGATGTGAATGTGACGATGTGAATGTGAGATGTGAATGTGACGATGTGAATGTGAGATGTGAATGTGAGATGTGAATGTGACGATGTGAATGTGACGATGTGAATGTGAGATGTGAATGTGACGATGTGAATGTGAGATGTGAATGTGACGATGTGAATGTGAGATGTGAATGTGAGATGTGAATGTGACGATGTGAATGTGAGATGTGAATGTGAGATGTGAATGTGACGATGTGAATGTGACGATGTGAATGTGAGATGTGAATGTGAGATGTGAATGTGACGATGTGAATGTGAGATGTGAATGTGACGATGTGAATGTGAGATGTGAATGTGACGATGTGAATGTGACGATGTGAATGTGACGGTGTGAATGTGACGATGTGAATGTGAGATGTGAATGTGAGATGTGAATGTGACGATGTGAATGTGAGATGTGAATGTGACGATGTGAATGTGAGATGTGAATGTGACGATGTGAATGTGACGGTGTGAATGTGACGATGTGAATGTGACGATGTGAATGTGAGATGTGAATGTGACGATGTGAATGTGACAATGTGAATGTGACGATGTGAATGTGAGATGTGAATGTGACGATGTGAATGTGACGATGTGAATGTGACGATGTGAATGTGACAATGTGAATGTGACGATGTGAATGTGAGATGTGAATGTGACGATGTGAATGTGACTATGTGAATGTGACGATGTGAATGTGACAATGTGAATGTGACGATGTGAATGTGACGATGTGAATGTGACGATGTGAATGTGACAATGTGAATGTGACGATGTGAATGTGAGATGTGAATGTGACGATGTGAATGTGAGATGTGAACGTGACGATGTGAATGTGACGATGTGAATGTGAGATGTGAATGTGACGATGTGAATGTGAGATGTGAACGTGACGATGTGAATGTGACGATGTGAATGTGAGATGTGAATGTGACGATGTGAATGTGACAATGTGAATGTGAGATGTGAATGTGACGATGTGAATGTGACGATGTGAGATGTGAATGTGACGATGTGAATGACGATGTGAATGTGAGATGTGAATGTGGCGATGTGAATGTGATGTGAATGTGACGATGTGAATGTCATGATGTGAATGTGACGACGTGAATGTGACGATGTGAATGTGAGATGTGAATGTGACGATGTGAGTGTGGCGATGTGAATGTGACGATGTGAATGTGAGATGTGAATGTGAGATGTGAATGTGACGATGTGAATGTGAGATGTGAATGTGAGATGTGAATGTGAGATGTGAATGTGACGATGTGAATGTGACGGTGTGAATGTGACGATGTGAATGTGACGATGTGAATGTGACGGTGTGAATGTGACGATGTGAATGTGAGATGTGAATGTGACGATGTGAATGTGAGATGTGAATGTGACGATGTGAATGTGAGATGTGAATGTGACGATGTGAATGTGAGATGTGAATGTGACGATGTGAATGTGACGATGTGAATGTGACGGTGTGAATGTGACGATGTGAATGTGACGATGTGAATGTGAGATGTGAATGTGACGATGTGAATGTGACGATGTGAATGTGAGATGTGAATGTGACGATGTGAATGTGACGATGTGAATGTGACGATGTGAATGTGAGATGTGAATGTGAGATGTGAATGTGACGATGTGAATGTGAGATGTGAATGTGAGATGTGAATGTGACGATGTGAATGTGACGATGTGAATGTGAGATGTGAATGTGACGATGTGAATGTGAGATGTGAATGTGACGATGTGAATGTGACGATGTGAATGTGACGATGTGAATGTGAGATGTGAATGTGAGATGTGAATGTGACGATGTGAATGTGAGATGTGAATGTGACGATGTGAATGTGACGATGTGAATGTGAGATGTGAATGTGAGATGTGAATGTGACGATGTGAATGTGAGATGTGAATGTGACGATGTGAATGTGACGATGTGAATGTGAGATGTGAATGTGACGATGTGAATGTGAGATGTGAATGTGAGATGTGAATGTGACGATGTGAATGTGACGATGTGAATGTGACGATGTGAATGTGAGATGTGAATGTGAGATGTGAATGTGAATGTGACGATGTGAATGTGAGATGTGAATGTGACGATGTGAATGTGACGATGTGAATGTGAGATGTGAATGTGACGACGTGAATGTGACGATGTGAATGTGAGATGTGAATGTGACGATGTGAATGTGACGATGTGAATGTGAGATGTGAATGTGAGATGTGAATGTGAGATGTGAATGTGACGATGTGAATGTGACGATGTGAATGTGAGATGTGAATGTGACGATGTGAATGTGAGATGTGAATGTGACGATGTGAATGTGACGATGTGAATGTGAGATGTGAATGTGACGATGTGAATGTGACGATGTGAATGTGAGATGTGAATGTGACGATGTGAATGTGAGATGTGAATGTGACGATGTGAATGTGACGATGTGAATGTGACGATGTGAATGTGACGATGTGAATGTGACGATGTGAATGTGACGGTGTGAATGTGACGACGTGAATGTGAGATGTGAATGTGACGATGTGAATGTGAGATGTGAATGTGACATGTGTATGTGACGATGTGAATGTGACGATGTGAATGTGAGATGTGAATGTGACGATGTGAATGTGACGATGTGAATGTGACGTGAATGTGACGATGTGAATGTGAGATGTGAATGTGACGATGTGAATGTGAGATGTGAATGTGACGATGTGAATGTGACGATGTGAATGTGAGATGTGAATGTGACGATGTGAATGTGACGATGTGAGTGTGGCGATGTGAATGTGACGATGTGAATGTGAGATGTGAATGTGAGATGTGAGTGTGGCGATGTGAATGTGAGATGTGAATGTGAGATGTGAATGTGACGATGTGAATGTGACGATGTGAATGTGACGATGTGAATGTGACGATGTGAATGTGAGATGTGAATGTGACGATGTGAATGTGACGATGTGAATGTGAGATGTGAATGTGACGATGTGAATGTGAGATGTGAATGTGACGATGTGAATGTGACGATGTGAATGTGAGATGTGAATGTGAGATGTGAATGTGACGATGTGAATGTGAGATGTGAATGTGACGATGTGAATGTGACGATGTGAATGTGAGATGTGAATGTGACGATGTGAATGTGAGATGTGAATGTGAGATGTGAATGTGACGATGTGAATGTGAGATGTGAATGTGACGATGTGAATGTGACGATGTGAATGTGAGATGTGAATGTGAGATGTGAATGTGACGATGTGAATGTGACGATGTGAATGTGACGATGTGAATGTGACGATGTGAATGTGACGATGTGAATGTGACGATGTGAATGTGACGATGTGAATGTGAGATGTGAATGTGAGATGTGAATGTGAGATGTGAAAGGTTCAGTAAGGACTTATGCACATTTCCGCACAAATAGTCCCCCACGAGTGACTTCTTGAAGACTAAGGGACTGATCACCTCAACCTTCTCCTGTCTCTGAATTTTACTCACCTGTTTTAGACTGATGAAGCTTCCCGAGTGAGGGAAGTGTTTCTGTAATACAGACAGTTGTTGGACATGTGCAGTATCTTACGTCACTTACAATATACACATTGGGTTAATATACACCGAGGGTTGTGTAGAGACCTCGGTGATATTTTTAGATAGTTGAAATAATTAGTATAAAATACCGACATAGTGGATAAATAAACACGTAAGCAGAATAATGTGATGCTTTATTGGGCGAAACGTTGTCGATAAAGGATCACATACGTTTATTTTTCGATATTTTTAGACATTTCAGTGATCTGATGATTTTAATTATGCTGTTTTGTGAACCTGTTTTGTGAACCTGGTTTGTGAACCTGGTTTGTGAACCTGGTTTGTGAACCTGTTTTGTGAACCTGGTTTGTGAACCTGGTTTGTGAACCTGGTTTGTGAACCTGGTTTGTGAACCTGTTTTGTGAACCTGGTTTGTGAACCTGGTTTGTGAACCTGGTTTGTGAACCTGGTTTGTGAACCTGTTTTGTGAACCTGGTTTGTGAACCTGGTTTGTGAACCTGGTTTGTGAACCTGGTTTGTGAACCTGTTTTGTGAACCTGGTTTGTGAACCTGGTTTGTGAACCTGGTTTGTGAACCTGTTTTGTGAACCTGGTTTGTGAACCTGTTTTGTGAACCTGGTTTGTGAACCTGGTTTGTGAACCTGTTTTGTGAACCTGGTTTGTGAACCTGGTTTGTGAACCTGTTTTGTGAACCTGGTTTGTGAACCTGTTTTGTGAACCTGGTTCGTGAACCTGGTTTGTGAACCTGCTTTGTGAACCTGGTTTGTGAACCTGGTTTGCGAACCTGGTTTGTGAACCTGGTTTGTGAAGCTGGTTTGTGAACCTGGTTTGTGAACCTGTTTTGTGAACCTGGTTTGTGAACCTGGTTTGTGAACCTGGTTTGTGAACCTGGTTTGTGAACCTGGTTTGTGAACCTGTTTTGTGAACCTGGTTTGTGAACCTGTTTTGTGAACCTGGTTCGTGAACCTGGTTTGTGAACCTGGTTTGTGAACCTGGTTTGTGAACCTGGTTTGTGAACCTGGTTTGTGAACCTGGTTTGTGAACCTGGTTTGTGAACCTGGTTTGTGAACCTGGTTTGTGAACCTGGTTTGTGAACCTGGTTTGTGAACCTGTTTTGTGAACCTGGTTTGTGGGGTTAAATAATCGCTGTTATTTCTTCTGTGTTATCACTCATTAAACTTATAATTTTCTTTATTTACAGGTAAGTCAGGTGGTGAAGGACGTTGTTGTGGTGAGTGTTACTGTATCTCTTGTTACACCGCTTCTCTAGGCCACGACCACACGCAAGATTGTGATTTACCCAGTCCTGTTTCGCAGCCCAGCCTTGGGCTAGGCCTGTTGATTGTTGTAACGCAATTATTACCTTATGTAAATAACTGCTGGAGCCTAGTGGTAACAGCCTTGTCTAGGGACATTTAAATTATTAATAATACACCAGCCTAAGGCCTAGTTATTCAATAGTCTAAATAATTAAATATTAAATACACAACCTACCCTCTACATAGTACATAAAACACACCAGTATACCTGTACCAGGTACTCTAGGCCACCTACCAAATATTACCTGAACCCACTAGTACACTGGTACTAGTCAGAACATATATAAAGAGTGGGGCTTCATGACACCTGTTCAACCAGGCTGGTAGTGTTACCAGCCGGCTGACTCACGTATGCAACACAGCCTGGTTGATGTGGCACACCTCGGTAGTAGTGATCAGGTTTTCTCTTTAATTCTTCCCATGTATGCAGAATGTACTGTAGGGAGACGTGTATGCAGAATGTACTGTAGGGAGACGTGTATGCAGAATGTACTGTAGTGGGACGTGTATGCACGTTTCTTTGGGCTACAGTGCTCCTCACTGGTGACTGTTGTGGTTGTAGGGTTGAGGCGTTGGCTGTAGTCTGTTCCTGCAGCATGGGGCCCGTTGGCTACCGTTGTCAGGTGAGAGTTAGAGCAGAATTATTGGAAACTGGATGAACAAGAGCGTGACCCCGTAGCTGATGTTTCCTGGGCTTCCTTCGTTGCTGCGGCCTGGAAAATGGCCCTGAGCTCTGTGATAATGTAGCCTCCTCTGAATAAGGCTGCTGCTCAATGGTGAGTGCTGTTCTTGATACTGGAGGACGGACAACTGGGGTTTTCCATGCTTCCCTGACACAGAGAAGCCTCTGCGGGTAGTGCAGGTTCCAGGCATGATGCTTCTTGCCACAGTTCGGACGCCGAGGTTCCGTAGCCTCACCTCTCTTTTTAGTTTAACCAAAGTCTTTGGTCGGGTGAGGCCCGCTTCAGATTCCGCGTATTTCCTTAAACTGACATCGGGCGCTGAGGTGGTTGTGCCTCTGGCACCTGAAACACCTCAAAGGTTCTAGATTGTACGCCCTAACCTGGTATTTTCCCCCCAGCAACTAAGATCCAGTTAAGCTGGTAGCGGTCCCCTGTGTTGGATCAAGACTTGTCTCGTAGGTACGTTGCCGTGCTTCTTGGCTAGGAACTGCTGAATTATCTGGATGTTTTTGTTACTGTGGAGTGCATCGAGAAGCACGTTTAATGGATAGTGCATTAGTATGCCTTTTGTTACCCACTCTATGGATTCTGGGTCTGAGAATAAGTAGTGATTCGAGGTCGTCCGCCTTCTGCAGTGCCTCATAAGACTCTGTGTTTCGGGGAGTGAGAATAAACACCCCTTTTAGATTTGGGGACACTGATATCTTCAGACCATATTTCCTCTCGAGGTAAATTATAGCAGAATACTGGATGCTTTGGTGTCCTTTGTTTATCAACCTGAATTTGTTGCCTGCAGATGTCTTGGCTTGGCCGATCTGAGGCAAGGAAGCATTGTGTCTCCTCCGGGACTTCGAGGCTCCTGCTACCTGCCAACCTTCTCCATCCAGTATATCAGTGGTTGGGATGAACATTTCTTGATCCATACCTGTCTCACTGGCCCGGCTGGTTTCTCTTGCCTCGCCGTTCCATGAGTCCAGGGAGTCCAGTGAGTGGTCTTGCAGCTTCTTCGCCAAAATTGAGCCCCACATTTCCAGATTCGAGTCCTCGGTTGTGTCCTGGGAACCTCGTGACCTCTTCGACCTCTTCTTTTCGGAAGAAGCTTTGTGCTTCCGTGTGCCGGTCTCATGACTGACTCGGTTGTGACTACGTGAAGCACAGGCAGGAAGATTGGGGATTATATACTGGCATCAGATGAGGGACGTGCAGCAGATGAAGGCATTGTCACGGGTATGCGGGATTACCCAGTGGAAGCAAGTGATACCCAAGGGATGGGCCAGTAGTTAAGAAGGTTGTGATGTGATAAAGTTGGTAGAATTACCGACAATATGTCGGTAATTCTACTCCCGAGGCTTCGGGAGTAGAAAGACTCGGAACTCATCAAAGGTATATCAAAGGTATACCAAAGGTATACCAAATATAGACCAATTCCTTAATCAGGAATGGAGTTGAATGCTGCCATGATGGATGAAGATACAAATTCAGTATAATTCGATACTTTATTGACAACGTTTCGCCCACACAGTGGGCTTTATCAAGTCACAAACAGATCTGTTTTTGTTAGGTAAGACACATATGCAACAGTTAGGTATCTTTATTTCGAAACGTTTCGCCTACACAGTAGGCTTCTTCAGTCGAGTACAGAAAAGTTGATAGAAGCAGAAGATACTTGAAGACGATGTAATCAGTTCAGACTATGGAACAATGCTCTTCTCCAGACTGAGGGACTGACCACCTCAAAACTTTAAGGGTGATGGACTGATTACATCGTCTTCAAGTCTCTTCTGCTTCTATCAGCTTTTCTGTACTCGACTGAAGAAGCCTACTGTGTAGGCGAAACGTTTCGAAATAAAGATACCTAACTGTTGCATATGTGTCTTACCTAACAACCTGTCGGTATTTTATACCATTTTAATGTTCAGATCTGTTTTTGATTTAATAAAGCACACTGTGTGGGCGAAACGTCAGTAAAGGATTGCATTATATTGCATTTGTGTTCATACATTTGTATTTGTGGTGTATACTGAGCATGTTACAATTCATTCAGCATTGATCACACACCCATTGGCGTGCCCACTCAACCAGCCAACTGGCAGTTCTGGGACCCCATCTACCCTCTCTACTTCAGTCAACCAGTAGTGTGAGATTGAACATTAAAATGGTATAAAATACCGACAGGTTGTTAGGTAAGACACATATGCAACAGTTAGGTATCTTTATTATGAAACGTTTCGCCTACACAGTAGGCTTCTTCAGTCGAGTACAGGAGGGACTGACCACCTCAAAACTTTAAGGGTGATGGACTGATTACATCGTCTTCAAGTCTCTTCTGCTTCTATCAACTTTTCTGTACTCGACTGAAGAAGCCTACTGTGTAGGCGAAACGTTTCATAATAAAGATACCTAACTGTTGCATATGTGTCTTACCTAACAACAATAGTGTGAGAGCCGGTCCCCACCCGAGGTGAGTCGCTGTACCCCCCTGACTGTGGGTCAGACACTCACACATGCTGGTCGTGTGCACTCATACTCTCTTTTCTGAGATGTATAACCAGTTACTTTGGGTGGCTCTTCAATATTCCGTCTTGGTGAAGGGAATATACGAGTAATGAAATAGTTCCTGTCCCTGTCCCCCGTGTTTGGCTTTGCTTGCGCTGATCCCTGATTTGAGATTTGAGTTAGGCCTAGGCACAACAGGCCTTGGACTTACGTACCTGCGTTTGTAATATCCATCTTCATGTGCCAGTAGGTCTCCTGCAGTGTTTCTCCAGGCTTACCTTCTTAAGTATGGTTAGAAAATATACATATACAGTAAGGTTTTATTAAGTAATCTATATAAATTAATGACGATAATACTGTTACTAATATTACTACACTGGACAAGCACCTAAGTCAGTTCCTGATCAGCCGGGCTGTGGCTCGTACGTTGGTTTGCGTGCAGCCAGCAGCAACAGCCTGGTTGATCAGGCTCTGATCCACCAGGAGGCCTGGTCACAGACCGGGCCGCGGGGGCGTTGACCCCCGGAACTCTCTCCAGGTAAACTCCAGGTAATTATAATGTAATACTTCCAGACGATGCGTAGTTTAGACTAAATTGGTCGACACTTGATGGCGTGGTTGTTATTCTTGTCAATACTTTATCAAGGTCAGGTAAAGGTAAGTTGTGTGTCGCCGTGGGCGTGGGTGCGGTGATTGTGCAGTGTTGTGGGCGTGCGGGCGTTGCCTGCCCACTTGTTGTCATCCTGGCCCACGCCCAGCCACTTACTCATCCCCATTAACCACCCTCCCCTTTAACCACTCTCCATCTTCCCCTTAACCACTCTCCACCTTCCCCTTAACCACTCTCCACCTTCCCCTTAACCACTCTCCACCTTCCCCTTAACCACTCTACACCTTCCCCTTAACCACTCTACACCTTCCCCTTAACCACTCTCCACCTTCCCCTTAACCACTCTCCACCTTCCCCTTAACCACTCTCCACCTTCCCCTTAACCACTCTACACCTTCCCCTTAACCACTCTACACCTTCCCCTTAACCACTCTCCACCCTCCCCTTAACCACTCTCCACCTTCCCCTTAACCACTCTCCACCTTCCCCTTAACCACTCTACACCTTCCCCTTAACCACTCTCCACCTTCCCCTTAACCACTCTCCACCTTCCCCTTAACCACTCTCCACCTTCCCCTTAACCACTCTCCACCTTCCCCTTAACCACTCTCCACCTTCCCCTTAACCACTCTCCACCTTCCCCTTAACCACTCTCCACCTTCCCCTTAACCACTCTCCACCTTCCCCTTAACCACTCTACACCTTCCCCTTAACCACTCTCCACCTTCCCCTTAACCACTCTCCACCTTCCCCTTAACATAATGAGATTAGTCACGAGGGAGCATTCACCAAATTCAACTTCAATAACAAAAACATAAAGTGGGACCAAGTAAACCAAGTCCTAACCGATATAAGCTGGGAAGATATACTAAGCAACACAGACCCCAACTTATGCCTAGAACAGATTAACTCGGTGGCACTCGATGTATGCACAAGGCTTATTCCTCTAAGAAAAAGGAGGAGTAGATGTAAAATAGAAAGAGACAGGCGCTCCCTTTACAGGCGACGGAAAAGAATAACAGAGCGGCTAAAAGAGGTCAATATATCTGAAATGCGTAGGGAGACACTGGTCAGAGAAATAGCAAGCATCGAACTTAAGCTAAAAGAATCCTTTAGGAGTCAGGAATCGCGGGAAGAACTAAAAGCCATAAATGAAATCGAAAGAAACCCAAAGTATTTCTTCTCCTATGCCAAATCAAAGTCGAGAACAACGTCCAGTATTGGGCCCCTACTTAAACAAGATGGGTCCTACACAGATGACAGCAAGGAAATGAGTGAGCTACTCAAGTCCCAATATGACTCAGTTTTTAGCAAGCCGCTAACCAGACTGAGAGTCGAAGATCAAAATGAATTTTTTATGAGAGAGCCACAAAATTTGATTAACACAAGCCTATCCGATGTTATCCTG
>NC_091386.1:7914722-7957222 GCF_038502225.1 Cherax quadricarinatus
GAAACAGATGGCCACAAGCTCGTTTGTATAAAAATAATTAAAATTTTTAAGATACAAAAAATATATATTACGATTGTTTTGACTGACATTTTGTAGACTGGTAGCGTAGTAGGGCAGCTTAGAGGGTGTACACAAACATTAATGACTAGTGGTGTTTACTTAATAATGGGTAGACGGGTAGACGTAGTTAAGAAGGTAGCCAGGAGGGGTAGGCCTTGATGGGAGGTCAGGTAGGTTTGCTGGTCTTGTCCCGGCCCGGGTCTTTAACAGGTGGTGACCCAGCTGATCTGAGGGAAAAGACAGGCCGTGAGGATAGACCTAGGGGGGCCTGCTATCTACCGGTCACTTGCGAAATTAGGCCTAGGGCAGTAACTCTAGTGGGCGGTATGTGAAACAGGTGGGTAGACCCACTGTCTACACAATGATTCCCAAATGACCCTTCAAGAAGGAACTGCACAAGTTGATCAAGTCAGTTCCTGATCACCCAGGCTGTAGTGCTAACGTTATGTGGCTAACACGAACAGACTGGTTGACCAGGTCATGCACCAGGAGACCTGATCTGGGACTGGGCCACGGGGGCGGTGACCCTGGCAATACACTACAGGTAGGATGCACCAAGATGGTAATACAAACACACAATGATGAATTAGACACAATGGCCTCTTCAGTCCAATACAGAGCAGAGAGGGGTAAGGAGAGGAGGAGTTTGTGGTAATTAGTCCCTCAACCTGGAATCGATGTATTCAGTCCATCAATCTTGTAGAAAGTACAGCATATGGCCGGAGAAGTGACTTATAAGCCACTGGATGTCGAAGCGTCTACAATAAAGATACCCGGATGCTGCACATATCTCTAATTCTTCATCTTGTCGGTATTGTGTACCAGACATATACAACTTAACATCAGTTTTAGGTAAACAAATTAAAACTCTTATTAGGAACAAGACCATTAGTTGCCTTGTACATAACTTAACCAGGAATCAACATAAATTTATTGACAAAAGGTCATGCATGACTAAATCGAAATTTTTAATTGTATATAAACTGAAAGACAAAATCCCAACTGATGCAGTATGTCATTATCCCCCCCCCCCCCAAAAAAAAAATCGACGAAGTACTCCAGGAAAGATTGTTGACCAAAATAAATGCATGGAATGTGGGTCGAACTTCGTGTCTGTATTAATGTGTGGTTTACAACTGGTAAACTTCGAGTAGTACTGGTGTGTGAAGTGTCTGAGTGGCAACATGTACAGAACCAGGGTTCCTCAAGGTTCAGTTCTTGTTCCAGTAAATGTCTGTGTGGTAACATGTACAGAACCAGGGTTCCTCAAGGTTCAGTTCTTGTTCCAGTAAATGTCTGTGTGGCAACATGTACAGAACCAGGGTTCCTCAAGGTTCAGTTCTTGTTCCAGTAAATGTCTGTGTGGCAACATGTACAGAACCGGGGTTCCTCAAGGTTCAGTTCTTGTTCCAGTAAATGTCTGTGTGGCAACATGTACAGAACCAGGGTTCCTCAAGGTTCAGTTCTTGTTCCAGTAAATGTCTGTGTGGCAACATGTACAGAACCAGGGTTCCTCAAGGTTCAGTTCTTGTTCCAGTAAATGTCTGTGTGGCAACATGTACAGAACCAGGGTTCCTCAAGGTTCAGTTCTTGTTCCAGTTAAGTGTCTGTGTGGCAACATGTACAGAACCAGGGTTCCTCAAGGTTCAGTTCTTGTTCCAGTAAATGTCTGTGTGGCAACATGTACAGAACCAGGGTTCCTCAAGGTTCAGTTCTTGTTCCAGTAAAATGTCTGAGTGGCAACATGTACAGAACCAGGGTTCCTCAAGGTTCAGTTCTTGTTCCACTTAAGTGTCTGAGTGGCAACATGTACAGAACCAGGGTTCCTCAAGGTTCAGTTCTTGTTCCAGTAAAATGTCTGAGTGGCAACATGTACAGAACCAGGGTTCCTCAAGGTTCAGTTCTTGTTCCAGTAAATGTCTGTGTGGCAACATGTACAGAACCAGGGTTCCTCAAGGTTCAGTTCTTGTTCCAGTAAATGTCTGTGTGGCAACATGTACAGAACCAGGGTTCCTCAAGGTTCAGTTCTTGTTCCAGTTAAGTGTCTGTGTGGCAACATGTACAGAACCAGGGTTCCTCAAGGTTCAGTTCTTGTTCCAGTAAATGTCTGTGTGGCAACATGTACAGAACCAGGGTTCCTCAAGGTTCAGTTCTTGTTCCAGTTAAGTGTCTGTGTGGCAACATGTACAGAACCAGGGTTCCTCAAGGTTCAGTTCTTGTTCCAGTAAATGTCTGTGTGGCAACATGTACAGAACCAGGGTTCCTCAAGGTTCAGTTCTTGTTCCAGTAAATGTCTGAGTGGCAACATGTACAGAACCAGGGTTCCTCAAGGTTCAGTTCTTGTTCCAGTAAATGTCTGTGTGGCAACATGTACAGAACCAGGGTTCCTCAAGGTTCAGTTCTTGTTCCAGTAAATGTCTGTGTGGCAACATGTACAGAACCAGGGTTCCTCAAGGTTCAGTTCTTGTTCCAGTAAATGTCTGAGTGGCAACATGTACAGAACCAGGGTTCCTCAAGGTTCGGTTCTTGTTCCAGTAAATGTCTGAGTGGCAACATGTACAGAACCAGGGTTCCTCAAGGTTCAGTTCTTGTTCCAGTTAAGTGTCTGAGTGGCAACATGTACAGAACCAGGGTTCTTCAAGGTTCAGTTCTTGTTCCAGTTAAGTGTCTGAGTGGCAACATGTACAGAACCAGGGTTCCTCAAGGTTCAGTTCTTGTTCCAGTTAAGTGTCTGAGTGGCAACATGTACAGAACCAGGGTTCCTCAAGGTTCAGTTCTTGTTCCACGTAAGTGTCTGAGTGGCAACATTGAAAGAACGAGGGTTCCTTTAAGAGCCAGCTGGACAAGATGGTTTAAGAGCCAGCTGGACAAGCTGGTTCATTAAGAGCCAGCTGGACAAGCTGGTTCATTAAGAGCCAGCTGGACAAGCTGGTTCATTAAGAGCCAGCTGGACAAGCAGTTTGTAAACACAAGTCACAGCTAGATACATTATTATGTTAGGGTCAAGTGACATTAATGGACTGGTAATGTTGGTTCACCAACTGTCTCAGATTAAACACTGAATAATGAGCACACAGTGATGGTGGTAGTAGTGGTAGAAGTAAATGTAGCAGTGGTGGTTGTGCTAGTGATAGTGGTGGTGGTTGTGCTGGTTGTGCTAGTGATAGTGGTGGTGGTTGTGCTAGTGATAGTGGTGGTGGTTGTGGTAGTAATAGTGGTGGTGGTTGTGCTAGTGATAGTGGTGGTGGTTGTGGTAGTAATAGTGGTGGTTGTTGTGGTAGTAATAGTTGTGGTTGTTGTGGTAGTAATAGTGGTTGTTGTGGTAGTAATAGTGGTGGTGGTTGTGGTAGTAATAGTGGTGGTGGTTGTGGTAGTAATAGTGGTGGTGGTTGTGCTAGTAATAGTGGTGGTTGTGGTAGTAATAGTGGTTGCTGTGGTAGTAATAGTGGTGGTGGTTGTGGTAGTAATAGTGGTGGTTGTGGTAGTAATAGTGATGGTTGTGGTAGTAATAGTGGTGGTTGTTGTGGTAGTAATAGTTGTGGTTGTTGTGGTAGTAATAGTGGTTGTTGTGGTAGTAATAGTGGTGGTTGTGGTAGTAATAGTGGTGCTTGTGGTAGTAATAGTGGTGGTTGTGGTAGTAATAGTGGTTGTGGTAGTAATAGTGGTGGTTGTGGTAGTAATAGTGGTTGTAGTGGTAGTAATAATGGTTGTGGTAGTAATAGTGGTTGTGTTACCAATAGTGGTTGTTGTGGTAGTAATAGTGGTTTTTGTGGTAGTAATAGTGGTTGTAGTGGTAGTAATAGTGGTGGTTGTGGTAGTAATAGTGGTGATTGTGGTAGTAATAGTGGTTGTTGTGGTAGTAATAGTGGTAGTGGTAGTAATAGTGGTTGTTGTGGTAGTAATAGTGGTTGTTGTGGTAGTAATAGTGGTGATTGTGGTAGTAATAGTGGTTGTTGTGGTAGTAATAGTGGTGATTGTGGTAGTAATAGTGGTTGTTGTGGTAGTAATAGTGGTTGTGGTAGTAATAGTGGTTGTTGTGGTAGTATAACACCTAGTGTACGACCACCTGCACCACACGACCACCTGCACCACACGACCACCTGCACCACACGACCACCTGCACCACACGACCACCTGCACCACACGACCACCTGCACCACACGACCACCTGCACCACACGACCACCTGCACCACACGACCACCTGCACCACACGACCACCTGCACCACACGACCACCTGCACCACACGACCACCTGCACCACACGACCACCTGCACCACACGACCACCTGCACCACACGACCACCTGCACCACACGACCACCTGCACCACACGACCACCTGCACCACACGACCACCTGCACCACACGACCACCTGCACCACACGACCACCTGCACCACACGACCACCTGCACCACACGACCACCTGCACCACCCGACCACCTGCACCACACGACCACCTGCACCACACGACCACCTGCACCACACGACCACCTGCACCACACGACCACCTGCACCACACGACCACCTGCACCACACGACCACCTGCACCACACGACCACCTGCACCACACGACCACCTGCACCACACGACCACCTGCACCACACGACCACCTGCACCACACGACCACCTGCACCACACGACCACCTGCACCACACGACCACCTGCACCACACGACCACCTGCACCACACGACCACCTGCACCACACGACCACCTGCACCACACGACCACCTGCACCACACGACCACCTGCACCACACGACCACCTGCACCACACGACCACCTGCACCACACGACCACCTGCACCACACGACCACCTGCACCACACGACCACCTGCACCACACGACCACCTGCACCACACGACCACCTGCACCACACGACCACCTGCACCACACGACCACCTGCACCACACGACCACCTGCACCACACGACCACCTGCACCACACGACCACCTGCACCACACGACCACCTGCACCACACGACCACCTGCACCACACGACCACCTGCACCACACGACCCCCTGCACCACACGACCACCTGCACCACACGACCACCTGCACCACACGACCACCTGCACCACACGACCACCTGCACCACACGACCACCTGCACCACACGACCACCTGCACCACACGACCACCTGCACCACACGACCACCTGCACCACACGACCACCTGCACCACACGACCACCTGCACCACACGACCACCTGCACCACACGACCACCTGCACCACACGACCACCTGCACCACACGACCACCTGCACCACACGACCACCTGCACCACACGACCACCTGCACCACACGACCACCTGCACCACACGACCACCTGCACCACACGACCACCTGCACCACACGACCACCTGCACCACACGACCACCTGCACCACACGACCACCTGCACCACACGACCACCTGCACCACACGACCACCTGCACCACACGACCACCTGCACCACACGACCACCTGCACCACACGACCACCTGCACCACACGACCACCTGCACCACACGACCACCTGCACCACACGACCACCTGCACCACACGACCACCTGCACCACACGACCACCTGCACCACAGAGTGCAGAAGTTGACTTAAGTTGTGCAGTAATACGTGTCTCTTGTTTTAATTAACAACAGTTGTAATGAGCAGAGGCAGTGTGGGGCCCATACCTGGCATTCACCTCTGGCAGAGGCAGTGTGGGGCCCATACCTGGCATTCACCTCTGGCAGAGGCAGTGTGTGGCCCATACCTGGCATTCACCTCTGGCAGAGGCAGTGTGGGGCCCATACCTGGCATTCACCTCTGGCAGAGGCAGTGTGTGGCACATACCTGACATTCACCTCTGGCAGAGGCAGTGTGTGGCACATACCTGACATTCACCTCTGGCAGAGGCAGTGTGTGGCACATACCTGACATTCACCTCTGGCAGAGGCAGTGTGTGGCACATACCTGACATTCACCTCTGACAGAGGCAGTGTGTGGCACATACCTGACATTCACCTCTGGCAGAGGCAGTGTGTGGCACATACCTGACATTCACCTCTGGCAGAGGCAGTGTGTGGCACATACCTGACATTCACCTCTGGCAGAGGCAGTGTGTGGCACATACCTGACATTCACCTCTGGCAGAGGCAGTGTGTGGCACATACCTGACATTCACCTCTGTCAGAGGCAGTGTGTGGCACATACCTGACATTCACCTCTGGCAGAGGCAGTGTGTGGCACATACCTGACATTCACCTCTGGCAGAGGCAGTGTGTGGCACATACCTGACATTCACCTCTGGCAGAGGCAGTGTGTGGCACATACCTGGCATTCACCTCTGGCAGAGGCAGTGTGTGGCACATACCTGGCATTCACCTCTGGCAGAGGCAGTGTGTGGCCCATACCTGGCATTCACCTCTGGCAGAGGCAGTGTGTGGCACATACCTGGCATTCACCTCTGGCAGAGGCAGTGTGTGGCCCATACCTGGCATTCACCTCTGGCAGAGGCAGTGTGTGGCACATACCTGGCATTCCCCTCTGGCAGAGGCAGTGTGTGGCACATACCTGGCAGACCGTCGCGTTAGCCACTGGACCAGCTAGCCACAATAAGATTCGTCCAACTAGGTATATTTCTACACCATAGGAAGGTTAGCATAGGCCACCACTGTGACCATAAATGCAAGTTTTTACAGTGGTGGCCTATGCTAACCTTTCTATGGTGTAGAAATATACCTAGTTGGACGAATCTTATTGTGGCTAGCTGGTCTAGTGGATAACGCGACGGTCTGGAGTTTTGAGACTCTCTGACCGCGGGTTCAAATCCCGCCCGTGGTATGGTTTGTTTGTAATCGTGTCATTACGACCTTCTCAGCAGATAGCCTCAGTGTGGACTTTCCCGTGTACTTCTAAACTATTTTGATCAGCATCAATAATTTCTGGTCTGTTGAGCCTTAAATATTCTTGTAGTTGTGTGTAATTTGCTCCATCGCTTCACCCAAGTTACACAAATAACCCGCACATAAAAGAGAGAAGCTTACGACGACGTTTCGCTCCGACTTGGACCATTGACAAAGTCACACTAACCAGAGGTTGTTAGGTAAGACACATATGCAACAGTTAGACAACTTTATTCCGAAACGTTTCGCCTACACAGTAGGCTTCTTCAGTCGAATACAGAAAATAGGCAGGAACAGCAGAGATAGTTCCTGACTATGGAACTGAACTGCTCCAGGCTGAGGGACTGGCAACCTCAAATTCTACGACTACAAGGGTGATGGACTGATTACATCGTCTTCACATCTCTACTGTTCCTGCCTATTTTCTGTATTCGACTGAAGAAGCCTACTGTGTAGGCGAAACGTTTCGGAATAAAGTTGTCTAACTGTTGCATATGTGTCTTACCTAACAACCTGTCGGTATTGTATACCATTTTTGATAACCAGAGGTGGAGCAGGACGGCTATATATAGGCAGGAAGAGGTGGTGGTAGTAGTAGTAGTAGTAGTAGTAGTAGTAGTAGTAGTAGTAGTACAAGAGTTGTATATAATAGCGACAAGTTATTCCACTTTTCATCCACCCTGAGACTAAAGATATAATTGTGTTACATGTATAGTGTATAATACCTTGTATTGATAAAGCCACTGGATGGCGAAACGTCTACAAATTAAGTTACCCATATGTCTAATTCTTCAGTTGTGTTGCAGCTTGTGTCCCCTTGTTTCTGTTCTTGTCTGCCCTATCAATTCTTCATATAATGTTGTACGTCGTTATCGTGTCTCCTCTTGTCTTCTCCACGAAGGTTGTCAAGTTTAGTTCCTTGAATATTATCATGAGAAGTCTGACTGCAAATATTCGAACTTTTACGAGTTTCTTCCCACATCTGTGCAGGTGTGGGCTCCATGCTGGTGCTGTGTTCTTAATGACTGGCTTAACATATGTGCATGAAGTTCTGAAAGATTCTCTGTTTAAGTTCCTGAATGCTTTCTGACGTTTGCTATTTTTGTCTTGCCGCTGACGTTACACTGGTTATATGTAATTATCGTGATATGTTTGGCGTTATATTTACTTCCTGGTGCTGATATTTACACCACTCCGTCCCTGCTCTTCTCTGTGTCTTGTTTACCGTCACCATCTCCAGATTACTTGGCCTTGCAATTATTTGAGTTAATCTCTAAAGCCACTTGTTTGGCTATCTAGGCAGTTGGTTAAGGTCTCCGAAGAGATTATCTGTATCGCGTCCTCTTATTATCCGAAACATTAGTGTTACATCAACAGCAAACAGTGACACGGGAATTGATCCACTCTGGTAGGTCGTTCACACTCTAGTGGTCCTAGTACTGATTCTTCTGGAACTTTGCTTGTTACTTTCTTCCATTCTGATATCCCAGTCATTGCTTGTCTTTCATGTACTCCCTGACCCACTTAAGCCTCTGCCTTTGTACCCTTCTTGTTCCTCTAATTTCTGTACAAATCTGGTGTTGCATCAGATACTTTCATCCAGTCCAAGAAGTGGCAGTCCACCAGCCCCGTCTTCTGGTTTTACTTCCCTGACAGTAACAAAACTCCAGCAGATTTGTAAATCAGGATTTTGCATTCCCAAATCCGTGTTAGTTACTTGTAAAGATATTTATCTTTGTGCTCTGATTTCCTATGTCTTACAATCTTCTCTGGAATGTTTGATGGTGTGTTTTAGACACTGGCTTGTAATTCACTGTCTTTTGGACATTCCATTTCTTTTGTGTATATGAGGACGACATTTGCCTTTTTTTTTTTTAAATTTCCTGGTAAATGTCCTTATTGTGGAGAGAGGTTGAAGACCTCAGAACCCGTGGAGATATCTGCCTGGAGTCTTCCTGGAGAGTTGCGGAGGTCAACGCCCCCGCTGCCCAGGCCATGACCAGGTGTCCCGGTAGGTCAGGCTGTTACTTCTGGCCGTACATAGTCCATCGTACGAACCACAGACCGGCTGATCAGGTACTGGCTTTAGGTATGTGTCCAGCTCCTTCTTGAAGACATCCAGGAGTCTATATGTTGTATGGTCCCATTGTTTTGTTACATTAAGCTGCTGTAGTAGGTTTACCACTTGTTGATCTATCTGCGGTGCTTCCCTGTAGTTCTCCAGGTTATTTTGTCAAGACCTTTTCAAAGTTTTCCTAACCTTTTTGCACACTTCTGACATTTTCTGTTATCGTCTCTCTCTCCTTCAGCCTTTTATCACTTGGTTCTTCGGTTATTTTTATCCCTTTAGTTGTTGTGGAGTAACTTTGCTTCCGGTTTGGCCTTTGGCATTTTCAAATTGTGTTTTACCTTCTTCTCAATGTTGCTTATAAGTTTCTAACTCTCCTGCTTGTTTTCCAGTTCCTTTGCTGTGATTTGCTCTTCTTTCTTTTCAAAATCTTACACCTTTTATTTTCTTCTTTGCATTCCTGATTAAACCATGGTTCTCTCTCTCTTTTCCACGTTTCGTATGAATCTCTTTTACCATTTCTCACTTCTGCTATATTACCTCCATCATTGCTTGTTCAACTTCGCCCTCAATTCCCTCCCTTTGAACTTCTCTTTTCCTTTTCCTGTCTTACTGTTTGGTAGCCCTCTGGGAATAGTGCATTTGTTATTATTCCTGAGAGTTTCGTCTGTGATATACCTCCTTCTCTTTGATAACTTTACAAGTGTTGGTGATCCCACTAACATTCGATCACACACTGGTTCATTCATCTCTTACTGTTGTCTTTATTTGGTGGTACTGGACAGAGGAGCTCTGTGGAGTGTTGGGGCATTTCTTAGCTTTTCCTTTTTGTTCCCTGTTGATCCACCTCTTTCGAAATAGTTGGTTTGTTCCGTTTCTCTGCTGCTTCATTCATATTTTCCCATGTGTTCCTCTTTCTCCCTTTCGTTGCTACTCTGTCTTCTTAAACTGTGTAGAGTTTACATGGTCTCAGATTTGATTCTTGTTTCTGTCTTGGAAACCGAATTCACAGTGGCTCTTCGTTGCCAATAACTTGTGGTCCTGTAAGTGTGTACCAAAGTATTGGTGATTGTCGGGTATTTTTGGTATCCGTGAGAAAGTTACAATTACCAGCGGATACTTTTAAGATGTTAATATTACATATTTGCTAAAAAAGTGACCTTAACATGTTGAATTAGACACTTGTGTAACACTAGGGTATCTTGTGGAAACGTTTCGCCATCCAGTGGCTTGTGTATTGGACTGAGGAAGCTACTGGTTGGCGAAACATTCCTGCAGTAAAGAGGACCCAAGTGTTGAACAAGTGTCTAGAAGATCATCCCGTTGGTTTTCTAAACCATGTATCTACACTCTACCTTATACAATAATCACCAAGAAGCGATGCAAGGTGCAAAACAACCACAGGGGGGTTGAACCATAGCCACTGTGCTTCGTAGTGAATGGTACTACCGATTGCGAAAAGAATTTTGGAGTTCTGGTTAGCAGTTATCTAAAACCAAGACAACAGTGCATTAGTGTTCGCAATAAAGCTAACAGAATTCTTGGCTTCATATCTAGAAGTATAAATAATAGAAGTCCTCAGGTTGTTCTTCAACTCTGTATATCCTTGGTTAGACCTCATTTAGACTATGCTGCTCAGTTCTGGTCACAGTATTACAGAATGGATATAAATGCTCTGGAAAACGTACAGAGGAGGATGACAAAGATGATCCCATGTATCAGAAATCTTCCCTATGAGGATAGACTGAGGCCCTGAATCTGCACTCCCTCGAAAGGCGTAGAATTAGGGGGGATATGATCGAGGTGTATAAATGGAAAACAGGAATAAATAAAGGGGATGTAAATAGTGTGCTGAAAATTTCCAGCCAAGACAGGACTCGCAGCAATGGTTTCAAGTTGGAAAAATTCAGATTCAGGAAGGATATAGGAAAGCACTGGTTTGGTAATAGAGTTGTGGATGAGTGGAACAAACTCCCGAGTACAGTTACTGAGGCTAAAACGTTGCGTAGTTTTAAAAATAGGTTAGATAAATACATGAGTGGGTGTGGGTGGGTGTAAGTTGGACCTTACTAGCTTGTGCTGCTGGGTCTGGTGCAGTGCTCCTTCCTTGAGTGGGGATGACCAGACTGGGTGGGTCATTGGGATAATCCGGGGGGTGGGTCATTGGTCTAATCCGGGGGGGGGGACATAGACCTGCTCCGCATGGGTCAGTAGGCCTGTTGCAGTGTTCCTTCTTTCTTATGTTCTTATGTTCAACACCCCTTCCCCTCGCATGTTTGTGAGGGTACACACACTCAGACACACAAACTACCAACGTGACTCAGTGTGTGCAGTCTTGACAAGTTTTACGAACGTTACCTCACCATAAGCTTTGTTCAGAAAGCTGTTGTTCTTAGAGCGACGCCAGTTCCTGGGTCCCACATTGTTGTTCTTAGAGCGACGCCAGTTCCTGGGTCCCACATTGTTGTTCTTAGAGCGACGCCAGTTCCTGGGTCCCACATTGTTGTTCTTAGAGCGACGCCAGCTCCTGGGTCCCACATTGTTGTTCTTAGAGCGACGCCAGCTCCTGGGTCCCACATTGTTGTTCTTAGAGCGACGCCAGCTCCTGGGTCCCACATTGTTGTTCTTAGAGCGACGCCAGCTCCTGGGTCCCACATTGTTGTCCTTAGAGCGTCGCCAGTTCCTGGATCCCACATAAGAACATAAGAACATAAGAAAGGAGGAACACTGCAGCAGGCCTGTTGGCCCATACTAGGCAGGTCCTTTACAATTCATCCCACTAACAACATTTGACCAACCCAATTTTCAATGCCACCCAAGAAACAAGCTCCGATGTGCAAGTCCCTCTCAAATCCAACCCCTCCCACTCATGTACTTATCCAACCTAAATTTGAAACTACCCAAAGTCCCAGCCTCAATAACCCAACTAGGTAGACTGTTCCACTCATCAACTACCCTATTTCCAAACCAATACTTTCCTATGTCCTTTCTAAATCTAAACTTATCTAATTTAAATCCATTACTGCGGGTTCTCTCTTGGAGAGATATCCTCAAGACCTTGTTAATATCCCCTTTATTAATACCTATCTTCCACTTATACACTTCGATCAGGTCTCCCCTCATTCTTCGTCTAACAAGTGAATGTAACTTAAGAGTCTTCAATCTTTCTTCATAAGGAAGATTTCTAATGCTATGTATTAATTTAGTCATCCTACGCTGAATGTTTTCTAACGAATTTATGTCCATTCTGTAATATGGAGACCAGAATTGAGCTGCATAATCTAGGTGAGGCCTTACTAATGATGTATAAAGCTGCAGTATGACCTCTGGACTTCTGTTGCTTACACTTCTTGATATAAATCCCAGTAATCTATTTGCCTTATTACGTACGCTTAGGCATTGCTGTCTTGGTTTAAGGTTGCTGCTTACCATAACCCCCAAGTCCTTTTCGCAATCTGTATGGCTAAGTTCTACATTATTTAACTTATAAGTGCTAGGGTTATGGACACTCCCGAGCTTCAGAACCTTGCATTTATCTACATTGAACTGCATCTGCCACTTTTCTGACCAAGAGTAGAGTTTGTCTAAATCCTCCTGAAGTTCCCTAGCATCTACGTTTGAATCAATTATCCTACCTATCTTTGTGTCATCGGCGAATTTGCTCATATCACTAGTAATTCCTTCATCAAGATCATTGATATATATTATAAACAACAACGGGCCCAAGACTGATCCCTGTGGAACCCCACTTGTTACTGATCCCCACTCGGATTTAACCCCATTTATGGACACTCTCTGCTTCCTGTCTGTGAGCCATGATTCGATCCACGAGAGCACCCTTCCCCCAATGCCATGAGCTGCTACTTTCTTCAACAGTCTTTGGTGCGGAACTCTATCAAATGCCTTACTAAAATCTAAGTAAACAATATCAAATTCTTTATCGTGGTCAACAGCCTCAAAAGCTTTACTGAAGAAAGTTAATAAATTAGTTAGACAAGACCGGCCTCTTGTGAATCCATGCTGAGTATCATTAATCAAGCTATGCTTATCGAGATGGCTTCTTATAATCTCAGCTATAATTGACTCTAGTAATTTGCCTACAATTGAGGTCAGGCTTATTGGGCGGTAATTTGACTGTAACGACTTGTCCCCTGTTTTAAAAATAGGAATTACATTAGCCATCTTCCACATATCAGACACTACACCTGTTTGAAGAGATAAATTAAAAATATTAGTTAATGGTTCACAGACTTCCATTTTGCATTCCTTAAGAACCCTTGAAAAAACCTCATCAGGACCCGGTGACTTATTTTGCTTCAGTCGGTCTATCTGCTTCACAACCATTTCACTAGTGACTGTGATGTTACATAATTTATCTTCTTCTGATCCACTATAAAAATTAATTACCGGAATATTATTAGTGTCTTCCTGTGTAAAAACCGAGAGAAAATAATTATTTAAAATCGAGCACATTTCATTCTCTTTGTCAGTAAGATGCCCATAGTTATTTTTAAGGGGACCTATCTTATCTCTAACTTTTGTTCTATAGACCTGGAAAAAACTTTTTGGGTTAGTTTTAGAATCCCTAGCAACTTTAATTTCATAGTCCCTTTTAGCTTTTCTTATCCCCTTTTTAATGTCCCTCTTAATGTCAATATACTGATTCATAAGATGACCCTCACCTCTTTTGATACGCCTATAAATTCCTTTCTTATGCCCTAGTAGATATTTGAGCCTATTATTCATCCATTTTGGGTCATTTCTATTTGATCTAATTTCTTTATATGGGATAAACGTTCTTTGAGCAGCATGTATAGTGTTCAGAAAACTGTCATATTGATAGCTCTCTTCGTTACCCCAGTCAACAGATGATAAGTGTTCTCTAAGCCCATCGTAATCTGCTAAGCGAAAATCTGGGACTGTTACTGAGTTATCGCTACTATCGTACTTCCATTCAATGCTAAATGTAATTGATTTGTGGTCGCTAGCACCCAGTTCCTCTGAAATTTCTAAATTATTAACAAGGGATTCATTGTTTGCCATAACTAAGTCAAGCAGGTTATTTCCCCTTGTAGGTTCTGTCACAAACTGCTTCAAAAAACAATCCTGAACTACTTCTAAGAAGTCGTATGATTCTAAATTCCCAGTCAAGAAATTCCAATCAATATGACTAAAGTTAAAGTCTCCTAGAATTACTACATTATCGTGCCTTGTGGCCTTAACAATTTCCTCCCATAGTAGTCTCCCTTGGTCCCTATCTAAGTTTGGGGGACGGTATATCACTCCTAAAATTAGTTTTTCATGCTCCTCTGAAAATTCTATCCAAACAGACTCTGTATGTGTTACTTCAGACTTAATACCCGTTTTTATGCAACAGTTCAAGCGATCTCGGACATACAATGCCACCCCACCCCCCTTCCCGATACTTCTATCTACTTGGAACAATTTAACCCTGAATATGACATTCCGCAGGCATGTCCCGACTTTTTGAATTAAACCACGTCTCGGTTAAGGCAAATACATCAATGTTACCTGCACTAGCAACTAATCTCAACTCGTCCATCTTATTCCTAGCACTTCGGCAATTTGCATAATAAACATTGAAAGACTCTCCTTTCTCTTTACCCTTCCTGCTCATTTCTGTTTTTCTACTAAACCTATTACTGTCCTTATCACCCAAAGTCACTGGCTTTTCAATATCTACCTCGTTCTGCTTATTACTAGTTCCCCTAGAACTCGTAATATTACTACACTGGGACTTCACTGTTTTCCTGCCAAAACCCATACCACTAACTATTCCTAGTTTAAAGTCCTAACAGCTTCCTCCACTGCAGTTGCCAGTGCTACCACCCCAGACCTAGATAAGTGAACCCCATCCCTGGCATACATGTCATTTCTGCCATAGAAGAGGTCCCAGTTGTCAACGAATGTTACCGCATTTTCCTTACAGTATTTGTCCAGCCAGCAATTGACACCAATTGCCCTGGACAACCATTCATTTCCAACTCCTCTCCTTGGCAAAATACCACATATGACAGGGTTCCCACCCTTAGTCCTAATTATTTCTATTGCTGGCCTATACCTGCTAATCAGGTCTTCACTCCTACGTCTGCCAACATCGTTGCCTCCAGCACTGAGACAGATAATAGGATTGCTCCCATTACCTCTCATGATGTCATCCAGATGGCTAACAATATCCTCCATCCCAGCCCCAGGAAAGCAAACTCTCTGTCTCCTACTCCTGTCCTTCAAGCAGAACGCCCTATCCATATACCTAACTTGGCTATCCCCAACAACAATATTCTTACTTTCCTTGATGTCGTTCGTTGTGACGTTCCCAGTAGTCGACTCACATTCGTCAGGTAGCACTGAGAATGTATTAGATGTTTCCACAACAGTTTCCACGGCAGTCTCTTTCTTCATCGTTTCTACCTTTCCATTCGTCTTCTTGAACGTCAACTTCGTTCCCTGCTGTCCAGCCACTGACCAGTTTCCCTTCTTGACCTGAGGACTCAAAACAGGAGGACTACTACGAATCTTCTTGTTTTCCTCGGTCAGTCGCCGAATCTCCATCTTCGCCATCCTCAATTCTTCCTTAAGCTGTTGGTAAAGTTGCTCGATGGAGGGCATCTTGCTTCAATTCGTAGAGAGAGCGCAAACAGGTCTTCACAGAGCTAAGTACACGTCACCACATTGTTGTTCTTAGAGCGACGCCAGTTCCTGGGTCCCACATTGTTGTTCTTAGAGCGACACCAGCTCCTGGGTCCCACACAGCAGCTCCCACATTGTTCAAGAACCAGTGAAGGTGTTCAGTACAAGCTTGTAGTGACTACCCAGGGCCCCGGGCCCTAGGACTGGGCACGTTGTCGGGCCCCAATCTTTCCTTCTACCCAACATAAAATATTTGGCATTTATACGGTTCAATTATATGTTTGTAAAAAGATGTTGAATTCGTGTAACGTTTCCTACCTTTTATCACTGGTGGTCCCAACGTTTCCTACCTTTTATCACTGGTGGGCCCAACGTTTCCTTCCTCTTATCACTGGTGGTCCCAACGTTTCCTACCTTTTATCACTGGTGGTCCCAACGTTTCCTACCTTTTATCACTGGTGGTCCCAACGTTTCCTACCTTTTATCACTGGTTGTCCCAACGTTTCCTACCTTTTATCACTGGTGGTCCCAACGTTTCCTACCTTTTATCACTGGTGGTCCCAACGTTTCCTACCTTTTATCACTGGTGGTCCCAACGTTTCCTACCTTTTATCACTGGTGGTCCCAACGTTTCCTACCTTTTATCACTGGTGGTCCCAACGTTTCATACCTTTTATCACTGTGGTCCCAACGTTTCCTACCTTTTATCACTGGTGGTCCCAACGTTTCCTTTTATCACTGGTGGTCCCAACGTTTCCTTCCTCTTATCACTGGTGGTCCCAACGTTTTCTACCTTTTATCACTGGTGGTCCCAGCGTTTCCTTCCTTATAACGCTGGTGGTCCCAACGTTTCCTTCCTTATAACGCTGGTGGTCCCAACGTTTCCTTCCTTATAACACTGGTGGTCCCAACGTTTCCTTCCTTATAACGCTGGTGGTCCCAACGTTTCCATCCTTATAACGCTGGTGGTCCCAACGTTTCCATCCTTATAACGCTGGTGGTCCCAACGTTTCCTTCCTTATAACGCTGGTGGTCCCAACGTTTCCTTCCTTATAACGCTGGTGGTCCCAACGTTTCCTTCCTTATAACGCTGGTGGTCCCAACGTTTCCTTCCTTATAACGCTGGTGGTCCCAGCACGTTTTACACGTGTATTGCGCGAGTCGTTTCTTCAATTACCCTTATCATTATAATGTCTTGTGTGTTTATCATTGTGATTTGTAAAGCCCTAAGTGGCGAAACGTATCCTTGGAGAAACGTCTTGGTTGTGAGTGTGTTGGTGCAACAAGCTGTCGCTACTAACACCTCTGCTTGTACTACACCGTCGAGGAGATTATCAGTTATCATTAGTTGATAAAGTAGAGACATGTGCAACACTTGCTTATCTTTAGTAAGGAAACGTTTCGCCCCACAGTGACTTCATCAGTCCATACAAAGATTGGTGAACAGCACGAGTAGTTATTTATAAGTCTGGTACATAGATCTCTTGTTTATACAGTATACAGTGTTCGTCACGGCATTATGCCGGGTGAGTACCCCGCCATAATGCCGTGATGAAAATCAAAGGCCTACCATACAGGGGGGTCTTTTTTGTCAGTGCATTATGCCGGGTAGCAGCAGTTAGCATGACATCACGGCCTGCTGCCACACTCCACAGTGACTCTTCAGTGCTCACGTGGCTGCCGTGGTGAGAGAAGTGTTACACTTTTGTCTCTCATCCGCCCCATCTTTTGTCCAGTGTTCACTTTAGTTTTGGTGCTATACATGTTTAATTATGGGTAAATGGAAGTCTTTAACACCTGAAACTATAACTCAAATAATACGGCTTCACAAAACTGGGCACCAGACGAAAGAAATAGTGGAGAATGTTGGTGCGTTCAGTGAGGAACTGGGTGCAGTGTTTCAAGACTGGTGGCTGTGTCCAGTTACTGTCTGCCAAACCTCGGCCTGGCCCCTCCAAGAAGACATATGTTTGTACCTTAACTGTGTTAAAGAAGCAGTTACTCTCTAACTGCTTCTTTAACACAGTTAAGGTACAAACATATGTCTTCTTGGAGGGGCCAGGCCGAGGTTTGGCAGACAGTAACTGGACACAGCCACCAGTCTTGAAACACTGCACCCAGTTCCTCACTGAACGCACCAACATTCTCCACTATTTCTTTCGTCTGGTGCCCAGTTTTGTGAAGCCGTATGATTTGAGTTATAGTTTCAGGTGTTAAAGACTTCCATTTACCCATAATTAAACATGTATAGCACCAAAACTAAAGTGAACACTGGACAAAAGATGGGGCGGATGAGAGGCAAAAGTGTAACACTTCTCTCACCACGGCAGCTACGTGAGCACTGAAGAGTCACTGTGGAGTGTGGCAGCAGGCCGTGATGTCATGCTAACTGCTGCAACCCAGCATAATGCACTAACAAAAAAAGACCTACCTATATGGTAAGCTTTTGATTTTCATCACAGCATTATGTCAGGGTACTCACCCGGCATAATGCCGTGACGAGCACTGTAGGTGTCTTGTTCATACAGTATGCGTCTCTTCCGCTGGCTTACCGGTCCACCCCTTTAAGAATTATGGTCACAAGCAAGCTGGCGCTTATATACTGGCGTCAGGTGAGGGACATGTAGCAAACCAGGACATTGTGACTGATACACAGGATTCCCCAGTGGAAGTAGGTCATACCCGAGGGACGGGCCAGTTGTAGTTAAGAAGGTTGTGGAGATGTCCTCTGAACCAAGATTCCGTGATGTACGTGAGAGACTTCACCACTACGGTGCCCTTCACACCAACCCGAACGCTGAGGGACTGATTACCTCATCTTTTGTATATACTTGTACTGTCTTCCAGTTATGTCCTTGAATTTGATTGATAAAGCCACTGGATAGTGAAACGTCTACAATAGACCCAGATGTTGTACTTGTGTCTAATATTCGTCTGGATGGTTTTATATACCAGTAAGTATTGACACTGGCATCTCAGAGAAATTAAGTTATTTATCCTCACTGGATTATTTAATAATTACTGAGCAATAAAACGTTCTTTATATATGTTGAACATAGTTACGAATGATGAATAAGTATCGGTATGAGTACCTGTCTTGAAATGAGTATCGGCAACAAACTGGTATCGTATCATCCCTTCCTCCTGTCCTTCACACCACAAACTGGTATCGTATCATCCCTTCCTCCTGTCCTTCACACCACAAACTGGTATCGTATCATCCCTTCCTCCTGTCCTTCACACCACAAACTGGTATCGTATCCCTTCCTCCTGTCCTTCACACCACAAACTGGTATCGTATCCCTTCCTCCTGTCCTTCACACCACAAACTGGTATCGTATCCCTTCCTCCTGTCCTTCACACCACAAACTGGTATCGTATCATCCCTTCCTACTGTCCTTCACACCACAAACTGGTATCGTATCATCCCTTCCTCCTGTCCTTCACACCACAAACTGGTATCGTATCCCTTCCTCCTGTCCTTCACACCACAAACTGGTATCGTATCATCCCTTCCTACTGTCCTTCACACCACAAACTGGTATCGTATCATCCCTTCCTACTGTCCTTCACACCACAAACTGGTATCGTATCATCCCTTCCTACTGTCCTTCACACCACAAACTGGTATCGTATCATCCCTTCCTCCTGTCCTTCACACCACAAACTGGTATCGTATCATCCCTTCCTCCTGTCCTTCACACCACAAACTGGTATCGTATCATCCCTTCCTCCTATCCTTCACACCACAAACTGGTATCGTATCATCCCTTCCTCCTGTCCTTCACACCACAACTTTTGCTGGTCTCATTTGCACCTTCCATTTCTTTCGTTGGATATTTAATCTTTTTTGTTCCTCCTTGTGCCTCATCTTATCAGAGTTGTTCTTTCAACTTATATTTCTTCAGGTTCATTTTACCATTTCTGTTTTCTCCTCCCTTCTGACCTTCTGAACATATGTTGCTTGTCTACATAATTTATTTGGTTGACTCCTGTCTTTGCTTCTCTTTGGGGTGCCTCTCGTTTATTTATTTCTTAGCCTTTATTTATCCTGATGATGAAAACTAGACACAAGTGCAACACCTGGGTATCTTATAGACATTTTGTCACCCAGTGGCTTTATTAATGCAAATTCATGGACATAATTGGAAGACAGTATAACTATATACAAAAGATGAGGTAATCAGTCCCTCAGCCTTGGAATTGGTGTGAAGAGCACCGTAGTTGTGAAGATTCTGGAGCACTGGCAAGAAGGCTGGTGCTTATATACTGGCGTCAGGTGGCAAGGGACGGGTAGCAGACGAGGGCATAGTCAGTAGTAGGCGGGATTCCCCAGTGGCAGTAGGTCATACCCGAGGGGTGGGTTAGAAGTAGTGGTAGTAGTAGTAGTAGTAGCAGCCGCGAAGGTTATGTAGAAGTCTTCTGAACCAAGATTCCATCATGTTGTAGTGTCTGGCAAGTTGTACATGAATGGTATATGATACCATTCATGTTCATGATTCTTTCTCTTCGTTGCAGCTTTTCTGTTTGCATGAATTTTCATCCATCAGTTTTTTTCTCTTTCCTCTGCCCATTCCCAAATTTCTCCTCTCTCTTTAATACCCTAAGAAAGGAGGAGCACTGCAGCAGGCTTACTGGCTCATGATAGGCAGGTCCATCTCACACCCATTCATATTCATATCAAACCTGTTTGTAAATACAATCGAAGTTTTAACTTGAGTGATGCTCCTCTGAAGTTTTAACTTGAGTGACACTACTCTGAAGTTTTAACTTCAGTGATGCTACTCTGAAGTTTTAACTTCAGTGACACTACTCTGAAGTTTTAACTTGAGTGATGCTACTCTGAAGTTTTAACTTGAGTGATGCTACTCTGAAGTTTTAACTTGAGTGACACTACTCTGAAGTTTTAACTTCAGTGACACTACTCTGAAGTTTTAACTTGAGTGATGCTACTCTGAAGTTTTAACTTGAGTGATGCTACTCTGAAGTTTTAACTTGAGTGACACTACTCTGAAGTTTTAACTTGAGTGATGCTACTCTGAAGTTTTAACTTGAGTGATGCTACTCTGAAGTTTTAACTTGAGTGATGCTACTCTGAAGTTTTAACTTCAGTGATGCTACTCTGAAGTTTTAAGTTGAGTGATGCTACTCTGAAGTTTTAACTTGAGTGACACTACTCTGAAGTTTTAACTTGAGTGATGCTACTCTGAAGTTTTAAGTTGAGTGATGCTACTCTGAAGTTTTAACTTCAGTGATGCTACTCTGAAGTTTTAAGTTGAGTGATGCTACTCTGAAGTTTTAACTTGAGTGACACTACTCTGAAGTTTTAACTTCAGTGATGCTACTCTGAAGTTTTAACTTGAGTGATGCTACTCTGAAGTTTTAACTTCAGTGATGCTACTCTGAAGTTTTAACTTCAGTGATGCTACTCTGAAGTTTTAACTTGAGTGACACTACTCTGAAGTTTTAACTTGAGTGATGCTACTCTGAAGTTTTAACTTGAGTGACACTACTCTGAAGCTTTAACTTGAGTGATGCTACTCTGAAGTTTTAACTTCAGTGATGCTACTCTGAAGTTTTAACTTGAGTGATGCTACTCTGAAGTTTTAACTTCAGTGATGCTACTCTGAAGTTTTAACTTGAGTGATGCTACTCTGAAGTTTTAACTTCAGTGACGCTACTCTGAAGTTTTAACTTCAGTGATGCTACTCTGAAGTTTTAACTTGAGTGACACTACTCTGAAGTTTTAACTTGAGTGATGCTACTCTGAAGTTTTAACTTGAGTGACACTACTCTGAAGTTTTAACTTGAGTGATGCTACTCTGAAGTTTTAACTTGAGTGACACTACTCTGAAGTTTTAACTTGAGTGATGCTACTCTGAAGTTTTAACTTCAGTGATGCTACTCTGAAGTTTTAACTTGAGTGATGCTACTCTGAAGTTTTAACTTGAGTGACACTACTCTGAAGTTTTAACTTGAGTGATGCTACTCTGAAGTTTTAACTTCAGTGATGCTACTCTGAAGTTTTAACTTGAGTGACACTACTCTGAAGTTTTAACTTGAGTGATGCTACTCTGAAGTTTTAACTTGAGTGACACTACTCTGAAGTTTTAACTTGAGTGATGCTACTCTGAAGTTTTAACTTCAGTGATGCTACTCTGAAGTTTTAACTTGAGTGACACTACTCTGAAGTTTTAACTTGAGTGACACTACTCTGAAGTTTTAACTTGAGTGACACTACTCTGAAGTTTTAACTTGAGTGACACTACTCTGAAGTTTTAACTTGAGTGACACTACTCTGAAGTTTTAACTTGAGTGACACTACTCTGAAGTTTTAACTTGAGTGACTCTACTCTGAAGTTTTAACTTGAGTGATGCTACTCTGAAGTTTTAACTTGAGTGACTCTACTCTGAAGTTTTAACTTGAGTGACTCTACTCTGAAGTTTTAACTTGAGTGATGCTACTCTGAAGTTTTAACTTGAGTGACTCTACTCTGAAGTTTTAACTTGAGTGACTCTACTCTGAAGTTTTAACTTGAGTGACTCTACTCTGAAGTTTTAACTTGAGTGACTCTACTCTGAAGTTTTAACTTGAGTGATGCTACTCTGAAGTTTTAACTTGAGTGACTCTACTCTGAAGTTTTAACTTGAGTGATGCTACTCTGAAGTTTTAACTTGAGTGACTCTACTCTGAAGTTTTAACTTGTGTGACTCTACTCTGAAGTTTTAACTTGAGTGATGCTACTCTGAAGTTTTAACTTGAGTGACTCTACTCTGAAGTTTTAACTTGAGTGACTCTACTCTGAAGTTTTAACTTGAGTGACTCTACTCTGAAGTTTTAACTTGAGTGACACTACTCTGAAGTTTTAACTTGAGTGACACTACTCTGAAGTTTTAACTTGAGTGACACTACTCTGAAGTTTTAACTTGAGTGACACTACTCTGAAGTTTTAACTTGAGTGACACTACTCTGAAGTTTTAACTTGAGTGACTCTACTCTGAAGTTTTAACTTGAGTGATGCTACTCTGAAGTTTTAACTTGAGTGACTCTACTCTGAAGTTTTAACTTGAGTGACTCTACTCTGAAGTTTTAACTTGAGTGACTCTACTCTGAAGTTTTAACTTGAGTGACTCTACTCTGAAGTTTTAACTTGAGTGATGCTACTCTGAAGTTTTAACTTGAGTGATGCTACTCTGAAGTTTTAACTTGAGTGACTCTACTCTGAAGTTTTAACTTGAGTGACTCTACTCTGAAGTTTTAACTTGAGTGACACTACTCTGAAGTTTTAACTTGAGTGATGCTACTCTGAAGTTTTAACTTGAGTGATGCTACTCTGAAGTTTTAACTTGAGTGACACTACTCTGAAGTTTTAACTTGAGTGACTCTACTCTGAAGTTTTAACTTGAGTGATGCTACTCTGAAGTTTTAACTTGAGTGACACTACTCTGAAGTTTTAACTTGAGTGACTCTACTCTGAAGTTTTAACTTGAGTGATGCTACTCTGAAGTTTTAACTTGAGTGATGCTACTCTGAAGTTTTAACTTGAGTGACACTACTCTGAAGTTTTAACTTGAGTGATGCTACTCTGAAGTTTTAACTTGAGTGACTCTACTCTGAAGTTTTAACTTGAGTGACTCTACTCTGAAGTTTTAACTTGAGTGACACTACTCTGAAGTTTTAACTTGAGTGATGCTACTCTGAAGTTTTAACTTGAGTGACACTACTCTGAAGTTTTAACTTCAGTGATGCTACTCTGAAGTTTTAACTTGAGTGACTCTACTCTGAAGTTTTAACTTGAGTGACTCTACTCTGAAGTTTTAACTTCAGTGATGCTACTCTGAAGTTTTAACTTCAGTGATGCTACTCTGAAGTTTTAACTTGAGTGACTCTACTCTGAAGTTTTAACTTGAGTGACTCTACTCTGAAGTTTTAACTTGAGTGACACTACTCTGAAGTTTTAACTTCAGTGATGCTACTCTGAAGTTTTAACTTGAGTGATGCTACTCTGAAGTTTTAACTTGAGTGATGCTACTCTGAAGTTTTAACTTGAGTGACACTACTCTGAAGTTTTAACTTGAGTGACACTACTCTGAAGTTTTAACTTGAGTGATGCTACTCTGAAGTTTTAACTTGAGTGATGCTACTCTGAAGTTTTAACTTGAGTGACACTACTCTGAAGTTTTAACTTGAGTGATGCTACTCTGAAGTTTTAACTTGAGTGATGCTACTCTGAAGTTTTAACTTGAGTGACACTACTCTGAAGTTTTAACTTGAGTGATGCTACTCTGAAGTTTTAACTTGAGTGACTCTACTCTGAAGTTTTAACTTGAGTGATGCTACTCTGAAGTTTTAACTTGAGTGATGCTACTCTGAAGTTTTAACTTCAGTGATGCTACTCTGAAGTTTTAACTTGAGTGACTCTACTCTGAAGTTTTAACTTCAGTGATGCTACTCTGAAGTTTTAACTTGAGTGACACTACTCTGAAGTTTTAACTTGAGTGACGCTACTCTGAAGTTTTAACTTGAGTGATGCTACTCTGAAGTTTTAACTTCAGTGATGCTACTCTGAAGTTTTAACTTGAGTGATGCTACTCTGAAGTTTTAACTTGAGTGATGCTACTCTGAAGTTTTAACTTCAGTGATGCTACTCTGAAGTTTTAACTTGAGTGACACTACTCTGAAGTTTTAACTTGAGTGATGCTACTCTGAAGTTTTAACTTGAGTGACACTACTCTGAAGTTTTAACTTGAGTGATGCTACTCTGAAGTTTTAACTTGAGTGATGCTACTCTGAAGTTTTAACTTGAGTGATGCTACTCTGAAGTTTTAACTTGAGTGATGCTACTCTGAAGTTTTAACTTCAGTGATGCTACTCTGAAGTTTTAACTTGAGTGACTCTACTCTGAAGTTTTAACTTCAGTGATGCTACTCTGAAGTTTTAACTTCAGTGATGCTACTCTGAAGTTTTAACTTGAGTGACTCTACTCTGAAGTTTTAACTTCAGTGATGCTACTCTGAAGTTTTAACTTCAGTGATGCTACTCTGAAGTTTTAACTTCAGTGATGCTACTCTGAAGTTTTAACTTGAGTGACACTACTCTGAAGTTTTAACTTGAGTGACGCTACTCTGAAGTTTTAACTTGAGTGATGCTACTCTGAAGTTTTAACTTCAGTGATGCTACTCTGAAGTTTTAACTTGAGTGATGCTACTCTGAAGTTTTAACTTGAGTGATGCTACTCTGAAGTTTTAACTTGAGTGATGCTACTCTGAAGTTTTAACTTGAGTGATGCTACTCTGAAGTTTTAACTTGAGTGATGCTACTCTGAAGCTTTAACTTGAGTGATGCTACTCTGAAGTTTTAACTTGAGTGATGCTACTCTGAAGTTTTAACTTGAGTGATGCTACTCTGAAGTTTTAACTTGAGTGACACTACTCTGAAGCTTTAACTTGAGTGATGCTACTCTGAAGTTTTAACTTGAGTGATGCTACTCTGAAGTTTTAACTTGAGTGATGCTACTCTGAAGTTTTAACTTGAGTGACACTACTCTGAAGTTTTAACTTGAGTGATGCTACTCTGAAGTTTGATTCATCCACAACTCTACCAAACCAATTAGATTTAGATTTAGAAAGGATATAAGAAAGCATTCTTATATCCTTTCTAAATCTAATTTTTCCAACTTCAACCCAGTGTTACTAGTCCTGCCTTGGTTACATATTTTTAACCCGTTATTTATATCCCCTTTATTTATTCCTATCTTCCATTTATTCACCTCAATCACATCTCCCCTAATCCTGGTAGGAAATATTTCTGATACCTGGGATCAACTTTGTCATTCTTCTCTGTATGTTATCCAGTTCATTTATGTCCACTCTGTAATACAGTGACCAGAGCTGCGCATCATAATCTAAGTGACGTCTAACCAACGATAGATAGAGCTGAAGTATAAGACTTCTGTTATTTACACTTTTTGATATAGAGCCAAGAATACGATTCACTTTATTACGAACACTTACTGTTGTCTTGGCTATAAATTGCTTCTTACCAGAACTCCTAAATCTTTTTCGCTTCCAGAGTGACTGAGCTCAACATTATTCAGTTTTTAAGTGCCGTTGTTATTCACATTTCCCAGACATAGAACTTTGCATTGCCTACATTAAACTGCATCTGCTAGTTCTCCGATCACTGCATCAACTTATCCAGATCTTCCTAGAGCGAACAGATGCTGTTCCTCAATTATCCATTTTCCTATATTCTTTACTAGCTTCGTTCATTCCCCAAAGGTAAGCTCCCCATCCATTCTCTTTGTAGTCCCATTCATTTGTTACCCAATCGATAGTTGCTCCTCATAGTAGTTTCCTTTTTCTTCTCCTTGGTGTGATCGAGTTCCTGTGTTATGGTTTTTCTCCCTGACTGATCTTCCTTTAACCTGTGTAAGGGTAGGGACGGAAAAAGGTGGTGTAAGAGGTATTTGTTATTGTTTGCTGAAGTGTGTGTGTAGGGGGGGGGCTTAGATTGACACGTGTAACTTGTCAGTCCCTCAGTGTGTAGGGGTTAGAATGTGTGGGGGTTGAAGTTGATACGTGGGTTTGAGAGTGAGTGTAAACTTGTTCTTCTGTTGGGGTGGAGATGGATGGATGTGTGTTAAGTCAACCTATTACGGGCTGGTAGGCTTGCTGGAGTGACCTTTGTAGTGGCCGTGTATTGGTGCTTGCTGAAGACAGTAATTCTGGCAAGTTATATTATCATTTCTATGTATTATTTCTCAACCCAGTTACTCCGTCATACCAGTCAAAGAAAACTGGTTTTTCCTTCTCTGATAAATAAGACATATCATTCTTTAACTTGTAACTTTTCTAATCCTCTCTCTGGACTCATGGGACAGCGAGGCAGGCGAAACCATCGAGTCAGTGAGATGAAGATAGACTAAGAAACTCTCATCTCACACACGTACATCATAACTGTCAGACACAGCAACATCTTGGGATCTTGATACAGGGAATTCTTCACTTGACTAACCTATAGACATGACCTACTTAACCCTTAAAATGTCCCAACGTAGATCTACGCTTTTTTTTACATTGTTTCTTATGGAGAAAATCAAGATCGGAGCGCTAAGCGCGCAAACGTAGATCTACGTTTGGACAGTTTAAGGGTTAAACTGGTGGATTTTTTCTGCTGGTGACTGCCTCTTGCTGCTACAACTCACCTGTCTACAGTATATAAGCCACTACACGTATATGCTGTACTTTTATGAAGAGTGATTGTCTGAAATCACCTCAGACTCCTCATCTTCCACTGTTCTTCTATGTAATGGACTGAAGAAGCCACTGGTTGACGAAACATTTCTGTAATAAAGATTTGGAAACGGAGAAATGTGTAATTTAAAGGAGAGAGAATCAGAAGTGTCTTTACAAGTGGATCCCAGCCTCTGGTACACACTAAATACGAGTTGCACAAGTGTCCCATTTTTAAACTTATCGGTTTTCTTAACCAGGTATATATCGTAAGACACATGTGCAGCTTTGGTATCTTCCCAAAACATTCCGTCTACACAGTAGCCTTCTTCAGTCTGATAGAGTTGACTAAAACTGGAGAATTCAGAAGCAGTGTAGAGATGAAAATGTTGTTGCAGGGGTTGAGTCATAGATCCTGGCCCTGCCTCTTCATTGGTCGCTACTAGGTCCACTCTCTCCCTGCTCCATGAGCTTCATCATACCTCTTCTTAAAGCTATATATGGATCCTCCCTCCACTACATCTCGCTCCATTCTGTTCCACTTCCTGATAACTCTTTGACTGAAGAAGTACTTCCTAACATCCCTGTGACTCATCTCCGTGTTCTGGAACATTTTATATGTTGTTATCATGTCCTCCCTGTCCCTCCTGTCTTCCAGTATCGTCAGGTCAATTTCCCTTAACCTTTCCTCGTAGGACATGCCCTTTAGCTCCGGGGCTAGTCTTGTTACAAACGAGACTAATCCCTCACGTGCTTGCCCAGGTGAGGGTTCCAAACTGGTGCTGCATATTCCAATATAGGCCTGACGTACACGGTGTACAGAACCCTGAACGACTCTTTACTGAGATGTCAGAAAAGCTATTCTTACTTTTGCTAGTAGCCCATATGCTGCAGCAATTATTTGGTTGATGTGTGCCTCAGGAGATATCTTCAGTATTATACTCACCCCAAGATTCTTTTCCTGTATTCTGTATTCTGTCTGTGGTCTTCTTTGCCCTTCCCTGATCTTCATGGCTTTTCACTTGGTGGGGTTGAACTCCAGGAGCCAGTTGCTAGACCAGGCCTGTAGCCTGTCCAGATCCCTTTGTCAGATATTCTCTGATCCATTGCAGTGCCTTCCCTGTTACACCTGCCTGATCCTCCAGCTTTTGCTCTAGTCTCTTATGTGGAACTGTATCAAAAACCTGTTTGCAGTCCAAGAAAATGCAATCTGCCCACCACTCTCTCTTGTCTTACTGCTGTCACCTTGTCATAGAACTCCAGTAGGTTTGTGACATAGGATTTCCTGTCCCTGAATCCATGCTGGTTGTCACTGATAAGCTCATTCCTTTCTAGGTGCTCCACCACTCTTCTGATAATCTTCTCCATGACTTTGCATACTATGCATGTCAGTGACACTGGTCTGTAGTTTAATGTTGCATGTCTGTCTCCTTTTTTAAAAATTGGGACTACATTTGCTCTTCCATACCTCAGGTAGCCGCCCTGTTTCGATAGATATGTTGAAGATTGTTGTTAGTGGTACACAGAGTTCGTCTGCTCCCGCTCTCAGAACCCAGAGAGAGATGTTGTCTGGCCCCATCGCCTTTCAGGTATCTAGTTCACTTAGCAGCCTCTTCACCTCCTCCTCGGTTGTGTGTATTGTGTCCAGCACTTGATGGAGCGCCCCACTTCTCTGTGTTTCTGGAGTCCTTTCTGTCTCCACTGTGAATACTTTTTTTTAAATCTCATGTTGAGCTCCTCACATACTTCTCGGTCATTTCATGTGAGCTCCCAACCTTCCTTCTTCAGCCTGATTACCTGGTCCTTTACTGTTTTCCACCTGATGTGGCTGTGAATACCGACAGGTTGGTAGGTAAGACACACAGGCAACAGTTAGTCAACTTTATTCCGAAACGTTTCGCCTACACAGTAGGCTTCTTCAGTCGAATACAGAAAGTATGCAGGAACAGTAGAGTTATGAAGACGATGTAATCAGTCCATCACCCTTAAAGTCGTAGATTTGAGGTTGTCAGTCCCTCAGCCTGGAGAAGTTCAGTTCCATAGTCTGGACTGAGGGACTGACAACCTCAAATTTACGACTTCAAGGGTGATGGACTGATTACATCGTCTTCACATCTCTACTGTTCCTGCATACTTTCTGTATTCGACTGAAGAAGCCTACTGTGTAGGCGAAACGTTTCGGAATAAAGTTGCCTAACTGTTGCCTATGTGTCTTACCTACCAATTGATGTGGTTGTACAACAACTTTGGGTCGGACGTGGCTTTCGCTGTGTCATTTTCGTATTGTCGCTGGTTCTCCCTCCTTCCCTGTGCATATTCATTTCTGGCTCTTCGACTACTCTCCTTGCTCTCTTCCTGGGTCCTGTGCCTCGTATACTTCTTCCATTTTCTGATGCATTTAGTTTTGGCGCCTCTACACCTCCAGGTGAACCAAGGGCTCGTCCTGGCCTTCTCATTATGTCTGTTGCCCTTAGGTACAAACCTCTCCTCTGCTGCCTTGAAAATTGTTGTCACATATTCCGTCATCTCATTTACTGATTTCCGTGCCAGTTCTCTGTCCCACTCACCTTCATGCAGGAAGTTCCTCATGTCTGTGTTGTCCCCCTCTCTTGAAGTTTGGCTCCATTAGCCCTTCCCTTCCTCCTTCCCTCTCCACTTGTAACTCTGCTTATATGTGTGTGTGGGAGGGAGGCAGTCTTGCTACTGGAAGGTCTGCCGAGTGAGTTAGAGAAACAGGTTCTCTTGGACTTAGGTGTAGGTTTGAACCAAGTCTAGATGGGAGCACCAGGCCTACATGGCGTGGTGCAAAACAGAAGCCCACCCAGTGTTACACAGAACACAACATAACACACAACAGAAAACAGCACAACACTCTACAGAACACTGAACAAGACGAAATACACAACACACTTTACCACACTATACAAAACAGAACACAGCATTATGTAGAACAGAAGAAAACGCTGTGCAGAACAGAACACAACCAAGACAGCAGTGCATAAGTGCTCGCAATAAAGCTTTATATCAAGAAGTATAAATAACGTTTCGCCATCCAGTGGTTTTATTAATACAAATTCTAGGACATAATGGGAAGACAGAGCACAACACAACACTACACAACACTACACTACACAACACTACACAACACTACACAACACTACACAACACTACACTACACTACACAACACTACACAACACTACACAACACTACACTACACTACACTACACAACACTACACTACACTACACTACACAACACTACACTACACTACACTACACAACACTACACTACACTACACTACACAACACATCACTACACTACACAACACTACACTACACTACACTACACTACACAACACTACACTACACTACACACAACACAACACTACACTACACTACACACAACACTACACTACACTACACACAACACTACACAGCACAACACAACACAACACAACACTACACAACACTACGCTACACAACACTACGCTACACAACACTACACTACACAACACTACGCTACACTGCACAACACTACACAACACAACACTACACTACACTACACAACACAACACTACACTACACAACACAACACAACACTACACTACACTACACAGCACAACACAACACAACACAACACAACACTACACTACACTACACAGCACAACACAACACAACACAACACAACACAACACTACACTACACTACACAGCACAACACAACACAACACAACACAACACTACACTACACAACACAGCACAACACAACACAACACAACACAACACTACACTACACAACACAACACAGCACAACACAACACAACACTACACTACACTACACTACACACAACACTACACTACACTACACTACACAACAAACACAACACAACACTACACAACACTACACTACACTACACAACAAACACAACACAACACTACACAACACAACACAACACTACACTACACTACACTACACTACACAACAAACACAACACTACACTACACTACACACAACACTACACTACACTACACACAACACTACACTACACTACACAACACTACACTACACAACAAACACAACACAACACTACACAACACTACACTACACTACACAACAAACATACAACAACCACTCCACGCCAACCACGGCTTACAACAACACTGCGCTTACACAACACTGCGCCGCATGGCAACACCTACGCCATAATAACACTACGCCTTACAACAACTCTACGCCATTAAACACTCACGCTTAACAACAATTACGCCTCAATACCAACACCTACACTAAGCACTCACGCCGCCACAACACTCACGCCTACAAATACTACTGCTACCACAACACTACGCTACATGCCAACTATACTACACTACGCCTATAACATACTACGCCGCACAACACTACACCTAGCACCACGCCAGTACAACAACTACTGCTACAACACTGTACTACACAAATACCTACGCCATTACAACACTACCGCTACGCCACAACACTGCACTACACAAACACTACGCCTACAACAACGGCTATGCCATACAACACTGCGCCTACAACAACACTACGCCTTACAATAACCACTACGCTTAGCACAACACTTACGCTAAGCACAACACTACGCTACACAACACTACGCTACACAACACTACGCTACACAACACTGCACTACACAACACTACGCTACACAACACTACGCTACACAACACTACGCTACACAACACTACGCTACACAACACTACGCTACACAACACTACGCTACACAACACTGCGCTACACAACACAATGCTACACAACACTGCGCTACACAACACAATGCTACACAACACTACGCTACACAACACTGCGCTACACAACACAGCGCTACACAACACAATGCGACACAACACTGAGCTTCACACTGTGCTACACAACACTATGCTACACAACACTACGCTACACAACACTACGCTACACAACACTATGCTACACAACACTGCGCTACACAACACTATGCTACACAACACTACGCTACACAACACTGCGCTACACAACACTGCACTACACAACACTATGCTGCACAACACTGCACTACACAACACTATGCTACACAACACTGCACTACACAACACTGCACTACACAACACTGCACTACACAACACTGCACTACACAACACTGCACTGCACTACACAACACTATGCTACACAACACTGCGCTACACAACACTATGCTACACAACACTGAGCTACACACTATGCTACACAACACTATGCTACACAACACTACACTAAACAACACTATGCTACACAACACTGCGCTACACAACACTTTGCTACACAACACTGAGCTACACACTATGCTACACAACACTGCACTACACAACACTATGCTACACAACACTGCACTACACAACACTATGCTACACAACACTACGCTACACAACACTATGCTACACAACACTACGCTACACAACACTGCGCTACACAACACTGCACTACACAACACTGCACTACACAACACTGTGCTACACAACACTGCACTACACAACACTATGCTACACAACACTACGCTACACAACACTGCACTACACAACACTATGCTACACAACACTACACTACACAACACTATGCTACACAACACTACACTACACAACACTGCACTACACTACACAACACTATGCTACACAACACTACACTACACAACACTACGCTACACAACACTACGCTACACAACACTGCACTACACAACACTATGCTACACAACACTACGCTACACAACACTATGCTACACAACACTACGCTACACAACACTGCACTACACAACACTATGCTACACAACACTGCGCTACACAACACTACGCTACACAACACAATGCTACACAACACAATGCTACACAACACTATGCTACACAACACAATGCTACACAACACTGCGCTACACAACACTGCGCTACACAACACAATGCTACACAACACTGCGCTACACAACACTATGCTACACAACACAATGCTACACAACACTGCGCTACACAACACAATGGTACACAACACTGCACTACACAACACTATGCTACACAACACTGCACTACACAACACTATGCTACACAACACTGCACTACACAACACTATGCTACACAACACTACGCTACACAACACTATGCTACACAACACAATGCTACACAACACTGCGCTACACAACACTATGCTACACACAACACTATGCTACACAACACTATGCTACACAACACTGCACTACACAACACTACACTACACAACACTATGCTACACAACACTGCACTACACAACACTGCACTACACAACACTACGCTACACAACACTGCACTACACAACACTACACTACACAACACTATGCTACACAACACTATGCACAACACTACAATACACAACACTATGTAACACAACACTACACAACACTGCTACTACTACACAACACTGCGCTACACAACACTATGCTACACAACACTATGCTACACAACACAATGCTACACAACACTATGCTACACAACACTATGCTACACAACACTACGCTACACAACACTATGCTACACAACACTACGCTACACAACACTATGCTACACAACACTATGCTACACAACACTACGCTACACAACACTATGCTACACAACACTACGCTACACAACACTATGCTACACAACACTACGCTACACAACACTACGCTACACAACACTATGCTACACAACACTATGCTACACAACACTACGCTACACAACACTAAGCTACACAACACTACGCTACACAACACTGCACTACACAACACTGCACTACACAACACTGCTACACAACACTACGCTACACAACACTATGCTACACAACACTACGCTACACAACACTGCACTACACAACACTATGCTACACAACACTGCACACAACACTACACTACACACACTATGCTACACAACACTGCTACACAACACTGCACTACACAACTACACAACACTACACTACACAACACTACACTACACAACACTATGTAACACTACACTACACAACACTACGCAACACAATGTAACACTACACTACACAACACTATGTAACACTACACTACACAACACTATGTAACACTACACTACACAACACTACGCAACACAATGTAACACTACACTACACAACACTATGCTACACAACACTATGCTACACAACACTACACTACACAACACTATGCTACACAACACTATGCTACACAACACTACACTACACAACACTATGCTACACAACACTGCACTACACAACACTGCACTACACAACACTATGCTACACAACACTATGCTACACAACACTGCGCTACACAACACTATGCTACACAACACAATGCTACACAACACTATGCTACACAACACAATGCTACACAACACTGCGCTACACAACACAATGGTACACAACACTGCGCTACACAACACTATGCTACACAACACTGCACTACACAACACTGCACTACACAACACTACACTACACAACACTATGCTACACAACACTATGCTACACAACACTATGCTACACAACACTACGCTACACAACACTGCACTACACAACACTGCACTACACAACACTATGCTATACAACACTACGCTACACAACACTGCACTACACAACACTGCACTACACAACACTGCACTACACAACACTATGCTACACAACACTATGCTACACAACACTATGCTACACAACACTACGCTACACAACACTGCACTACACAACACTATGCTACACAACACTATGCTACACAACACTACACTACACAACACTATGCTACACAACACTATGCTACACAACACTACACTACACAACACTATGCTACACAACACTACGCTACACAACACTGCACTACACAACACTGCACTACACAACACTATGCTACACAACACTACACTACACAACACTATGCTACACAACACTATGCTACACAACACTGCACTACACAACACTATGCTACACAACACTATGCTACACAACACTACGCTACACAACACTGCACTACACAACACTATGCTACACAACACTATGCTACACAACACTACACTACACAACACTCTGCTACACAACACTACACAACACTGCACTACACAACACTATGCTACACAACACTACGCTACACAACACTGCACTACACAACACTATGCTACACAACACTACGCTACACAACACTATGCTACACAACACTGCACTACACAACACTATGCTACACAACACTACTCTACACAACACTGCACTACACAACACTATGCTACACAACACTACGCTACACAACACTGCACTACACAACACTGCACTACACAACACTATGCTACACAACACTGCACTACACAACACTGCACTACACAACACTACGCTACACAACACTGCACTACACAACACTACGCTACACAACACTGCACTACACAACACTGCACTACACAACACTACGCTACACAACACTGCACTACACAACACTGCACTACACAACACTATGCTACACAACACTGCACTACACAACACTGCACTACACAACACTGCACTACACAACACTGCACTACACAACACTATGCTGCACAACACTGCACTACACAACACTATGCTACACAACACTGCACTACACAACACTGTACTACACAACACTATGCTACACAACACTACGCTACACAACACTGCATTACACAACACTATGCTACACAACACTGCACTACACAACACTGCACTACACAACACTGCACTACACAACACTGCACTACACAACACTGCAATACACAACACTATGCTACACAACACTATGCTACACAACACTACGCTACACAACACTACTCTACACAACACTGCACTACACAACACTATGCTACACAACACTGCACTACACAACACTATGCTACACAACACTGCACTACACAACACTGCACTACACAACACTACGCTACACAACACTATGCTACACAACACTACACAACACTGCACTACACAACACTATGCTACACAACACTATGCTACACAACACTGCACTACACAACACTGCACTACACAACACTACGCTACACAACACTGCACTACACAACACTGCGCTACACAACACTGCACTACACAACACTGCACTACACAACACTATGCTACACAACACTGCACTACACAACACTATGCTACACAACACTGCACTACACAACACTGCACTACACAACACTATGCTACACAACACTACGCTACACAACACTATGCTACACAACACTACGCTACACAACACTGCACTACACAACACTGCACTACACAACACTACACTACACAACACTATGCTACACAACACTGCAGTACACAACACTGCACTACACAACACTACACTACACAACACTACACTACACAACACTGCACTACACAACACTGCACTACACAACACTGCACTACACAACACTGCACTACACAACACTGCACTACACAACACTGCACTACACAACACAATGCTACACAACACAATGCTACACAACACAATGCTACACAACACTGCACTACACAACACTGCACTACACAACACTGCACTACACAACACTATGCTACACAACACTATGCTACACAACACTGCACTACACAACACTGCACTACACAACACTACGCTACACAACACTGCACTACACAACACTATGCTACACAACACTATGCTACACAACACAATGCTACACAACACTGCGCTACACAACACAATGGTACACAACACTGCGCTACACAACACTGCGCTACACAACACTATGCTACACAACACTATGCTACACAACACTGCACTACACAACACTATGCTACACAACACTACGCTACACAACACTGCACTACACAACACTATGCTACACAACACTATGCTACACAACACTATGCTACACAACACTGCACTACACAACACTATACACAACACTGCTACACAACACTACACTACACAACACTATGCTACACAACACTACACTACACAACACTGCACTACACAACACTATGCTACACAACACTACGCTACACAACACTGCACTACACAACACTGCACTACACAACACTATGCTACACAACACTACTCTACACAACACTGCACTACACAACACTATGCTACACAACACTACACTACACAACACTGCACTACACAACACTATGCTACACAACACTACGCTACACAACACTACACTACACAACACTACGCTACACAACACTACGCTACACAACACTGCACTACACAACACTATGCTGCACAACACTACGCTACACAACACTGCACTACACAACACTACGCTACACAACACTATGCTACACAACACTACGCTACACAACACACTATGCTACACTGCACTACACAACACTACACAACACTATTCTACACAACACTGCACTACACAACACTGCACTACACAACACTGCACTACACAACACTGCACTACACAACACTATGCTACACAACACTACACTACACAACACTATGCTACACAACACTATGCTACACAACACTACGCTACACAACACTATACTACACAACACTGCACTACACAACACTGCACTACACAACACTACGCTACACAACACTATGCTACACACCACTATGCTACACAACACTGCACTACACAACACTATGCTACACAACACTACGCTACTCAACACTACGCTACACAACACTATGCTACACAACACTATGCTACACAACACTATGCTACACAACACTACGCTACTCAACACTACGCTACACAACACTATGCTATGCTACAAACACTACGCTACACACACACACTGCTACACAACACTACGCTACACAACACTGCTACGCTACACAACACTACTACACAACACTATGCTACACAACACTGCACACAACACTACGCTACACAACACTGCACTACACAACACTATGCTACACAACACTATGCTGCACAACACTACGCTACACAACACTGCACTACACAACACTACGCTACACAACACTATGCTACACAACACTACGCTACACAACACTATGCTACACAACACTACGCTACACAACACTGCACTACACAACACTACGCTACACAACACTGCGCTACACAACACTACACAACACTGAGCTTCACACTATGCTACACAACACTATGCTACACAACACTATGCTACACAACACTATGCTACACAACACTATGCTACACAACACTATGCTACACAACACTACGCTACACAACACTGCACTACACAACACTGCACTACACAACACTATGCTACACAACACTATGCTACACAACACTATGCTACACAGCACTATGCTACACAACACTACGCTACACAACACTGTGCTACACAACACTGTGCTACACAACACAATGCTACACAACACTACACAACACTGAGCTTCACACTATGCTACACAACACTATGCTACACAACACTGCACTACACAACACAATGCTACACAACACTACACAACACTGAGCTTCACACTACGCTACACAACACTGTGCTACACAACACTGCACTACACAACACTGAGCTTCAGACTATGCTATGATCATTGAAGGTAAGATCTGTCATGATCACTCCCAGGTCTCTCGTCTCTTGTCTGCTCTACCGAGTGATTCCAATTTGTCATATACTTCGTTCCAGCCTTTTTTTTTCCTCCATCTTTCTATAAATGAGTAACTTAAACTTGTCCACATTAAACAACATATTGTTGTTAGTGTCCCTCTGGCTCTGTTCATCTTATTAATTCCTCTCGGTATTTTACACGTCGTTATCATATCCGACTAGTCCTCCCTTCATCCTCTGCCATCAGCCTGAGCTCCCTTCACCTCATGGCACATAACCTTAGCTCACACACACATACACACACACTTGGACTCGACCCCTGCAGCCTCAACTAGGTGAATACACACACACACACACACACACACACACACACACACACACACACACTCACACCTCCACCCACCTACACTCCAACCTACACTCCACCCACCTACACTCATCCTACACTCCAACCTACACTCCACCCACCTACACTCCACCCACCTACACTCCAACCTACACTCCACCCACCTACACTCCAACCTACACTCCACCCACCTACACTCCAACCTACACTCCACCCACCTACACTCCAACCTACACTCCACCCACCTACACTCCAACCTACACTCCACCCACCTGCACTCCACCTACACTCCACCCACCTGCACTCCACCTACACTCCACCCACCTACACTCCACCCACCTGCACTCCACCTACACTCCACCCACCTGCACTCCACCTACACTTCACCAACCTGCACTCCACGTACACTTCACCTACCTGCATTTCACATGCACTCCACCCACCTGCACTCCACCTACACTCCACCCACCTGCACTCCACGTACACTCCACCTACCTGCACTCCACTTACACTCCACCCACCTGCACTCCACCTACACTCCACCCACCTGCACTCCACGTACACTCCACCTACCTGCACTCCACGTACACTCCACCTACCTGCACTCCACTTACACTCCACCCACCTGCACTCCACCTACACTCCACCCACCTGCACTCCACGTACACTCCACCTACCTGCACTCCACGTACACTCCACCTACCTGCACTCCACGTACACTCCACCTACCTGCATTCCACCTACACTCCACCCACCTGCACTCCACCTACACTCCACCCACCTGCACTCCACCTACACTCCACCCACCTGCACTCCACGTACACTCCACCCACCTGCACTCCACGTACACTCCACCTACCTGCACTCCACGTACACTCCACCTACCTGCACTCCACTTACACTCCACCTACCTGCACTCCACTTACACTCCACCCACCTGCACTCCACGTACACTCCACCTACCTGCACTCCACTTACACTCCACCTACCTGCACTCCACTTACACTCCACCCACCTGCACTCCACGTACACTCCACCTACCTGCACTCCACTTACACTCCACCTACCTGCACTCCACTTACACTCCACCCACCTGCACTCCACGTACACTCCACCTACCTGCACTCCACTTACACTCCACCCACTTGCACTCCACGTACACTCCACCTACCTGCACTCCACGTACACTCCACCTACCTGCACTCCACGTACACTCCACCTACCTGCACTCCACTTACACTCCACCTACCTGCACTCCACGTACACTCCACCAACCTGCACTCCACGTACACTCCACCAACCTGCACTCCACGTACACTCCACCTACCTGCACTCCACTTACACTCCACCTACCTGCACTCCACGTACACTCCACCAACCTGCACTCCACGTACACTCCACCAACCTGCACTCCACGTACACTCCACCAACCTGCACTCCACGTACACTCCACCCACCTGTACTCCACCTACACTCCACCCACCTGCACTCCACCTACACTCCACCCACCTGTACTCCACCTACACTCCACCCACCTGCACTCCACCTACACTCCACCCACCTGCACTCCACCTACACTCCACCCACCTGCACTCCACCTACACTCCACCCACCTGCACTCCACCTACACTCCACCCACCTGCGCTCCACCTACACTCCACCTACCTGCACTCCACCTACACTCCACCCACCTGCGCTCCACCTACACTCCACCTACCTGCACTCCACCTACACTCCACCCACCTGCGCACCACCTACACACCACCTACCTGCACTCCACCTACACTCCACCCACCTGCGCTCCACCTACACTCCACCTACCTGCACTCCACCTACACTCCACCTACCTGCACTCCACCTACACTCCACCAACCTGCACTCCACCTACACTCCACCCACCTGCACTCCACCTACACTCCACCTACCTGCACTCCACCTACACTCCACCTACCTGCACTCCACCTACACTCCACCTACCTGCACTCCACCTACACTCCACCTACCTGCACTCCACCTACACTCCACCTACCTGCACTCCACCTACACTCCACCAACCTGCACTCCACGTACACTCCACCCACCTGCACTCCACCTACACTCCACCCACCTACACTCCACCTGGATACAGAGCTCAGGAGGACCATCCCGTAGAACTAAACGAACAATGGAAACACAATGAGGCAAATGTCAGGAACACCAGAAAATGACAAGTTAGGTAATGACATGTTAGGTAATGACAAGTTAGGTAATGACAAGTTAGGTAATGACAAGTTAGGTAATGACAAGTTAGGTAATGACATGTTAGGTAATGACAAGTTAGGTAATGACAAGTTAGGTAATGACAAGTTAGGTAATGACATGTTAGGTAATGACAAGTTAGGTAATGACAAGTTAGGTAATGACAAGTTAGGTAATGACAAGTTAGGTAATGACAAGTTAGGTAATGACATGTTAGGTAATGACATGTTAGGTAATGACAAGTTAGGTAATGACAAGTTAGGTAATGACAAGTTAGGTAATGACAAGTTAGGTAATGACAAGTTAGGTAATGACAAGTTAGGTAATGACAAGTTAGGTAATTACAAGTTAGGTAATGACAAGTTAGGTAATGACAAGTTAGGTAATGACATGTTAGGTAATGACAAGTTAGGTAATGACAAGTTAGGTAATAAGAACCTAAACATTGAAAGTAATAAACGCACTAATAACATTGTTTCTAACACTCGTTCTGTCCGTTAGAATATTGTTCTGTGAAGATGGTTTCTTTAGTGACTCTAGAGCAGTGGTTCCCAAACTGGGGGTAATGGTAGAGTAATGGTAGGTAATGGTAGAGTAATGGTAGGTAATGGTAGAGTAATGCTCTCTCTAGAGTCTAGAGAGAGCATTACTCTACCATTACCCCCAGTTTGGGAACCACTGCTCTAGAGATATTATAGCAGGAAAATGTACAGAGATAACTAACTGCCCGCAAAGAGTCATTAAAAAAATATAGGTAATGGGAAATTATTATTGTGTATCTCATATCCATCCTGTGGATGGTAGTGGCTAGTTTATTGTGTATCTCATCCATCCTGTGGATGGTAGTGGCTAGTTTATTGTGTATCTCATCCATCCTGTGGATGGTAGTGGCTAGTTTATTGTGTACCTCATATCCATCCTGTGGATGGTAGTGGCTAGTTTATTGTGCACCTCATATCCATCCTGTGGATGGTAGTGGCTAGTTTATTGTGTATCTCATCCATCCTGTGGATGGTAGTGGCTAGTTTATTGTGTATCTCATCCATCCTGTGGATGGTAGTGGCTAGTTTATTGTGTACCTCATATCCATCCTGTGGATGGTAGTGGCTAGTTTATTGTGCACCTCATATCCATCCTGTGGATGGTAGTGGCTAGTTTATTGTGTACCTCATATCCATCCTGTGGATGGTAGTGGCTAGTTTATTGTGTACCTCATATCCATCCTGTGGATGGTAGTGGCTAGTTTATTGTGTACCTCATATCCATCCTGTGGATGGTAGTGGCTAGTTTATTGTGTACCTCATATCCATCCTGTGGATGGTAGTGGCTAGTTTATTGTGCACCTCATATCCATCCTGTGGATGGTAGTGGCTAGTTTATTGTGTACCTCATATCTATCCTGTGGATGGTAGTGGCTAGTTTATTGTGTACCTCATATCTATCCTGTGGATGGTAGTGGCTAGTTTATTGTGTACCTCATATCCATCTTGTGGATGGTAGTGGCTAGTTTATTGTGCACCTCATATCCATCCTGT